>NW_016107953.1:717401-747132 GCF_001604975.1 Cebus imitator | reverse complement strand
GTGGCTCACGCCTGTAATCCAAGCACTTTGGAGGCCAAGGCGGGCGGATCGCCTGAGGTCGGGAGTTCAAGACCAGCCTGACCAACATGGTGAAATCCCGCTTTTTAAAATAAAAAAAAGAAAAATTAAAAATCAGCCATGGGTGCTAATGAGTGCCTGGCAGGTCCAGCCACTCAGGAGGCTAAGGCAGGAAGACTGCTTGAACCCAGGAGGTCGAGGCTGCAGTGAGCTATGATTGCCCCACTGCACTCCAGCCTGGGCAACAGAGGAGACCTTGTCTCTTAAAAAAAGTTTCACGCAACACTTTGACTTGTTTGAGAAACCAGATACTACAGCCTAGCCAAGTCAGCACACACCATTATAGTGGGCTCAGGTGAATCAGCTCACCCCTGGTCCCAGTCACCAGCCCTTTGCAGCTTTACAAACCTCTCCGACAACGAGAGCGACATGGTCGGGAAAGCATCAGCCTTGGTACCAAGCGGCACTGGGTCCGAATCACTGCCCAGTCACTTACTCTCTCAATGACCTACAGATTGCTTCTGTAGGGGTCCCCAGCTCCTTTGTAGAGTCAGGTGGGGCTGTGGGGGAAGGTCAGAGGGAGCCTACATGGACCCTGGGTGCCCAGCCGAGGGGACTTCTGACTCCTCTTTCTTCCTTTGCTGACTGTCTCTGTCCCCAGCCCCATGACAATGGCTCTTTCTTGCCTCTGCCACCAGCAACATGAAGCTGCACTACGAGAGGGAGAAGCCACTCCAGCCCATGGCATGGTAAGGAGACTGGCATTGCCCCTTCTGTGTCCCTGAGGGTGTTGGCTCCCCCCTACCACTGGTCCTTCTTGGTTGCAGGTCACAATACCCCCAGCCCTAGCTGCTGGAGCACAGGTAGGTGTCATGGAGAGGCCTAACACGGCAGGGGGAGGGGCCAAAAGAGCTCTGATTTATAAGTTAGGGTGGTGGAGGTGCCAACGTCAGGGTGGCCTTGGGGCCCACAGAGTTAGGGACTGTGGAAAGACACAGGGCTGGGGGTCAGGGACCTGGGCTGTGTGACCTTGGGCAGGATACCCAACTGCCCTGAGCTTTTTCTGTGCAGGTACATAATAGTACCTAGCTCACTGGAGGCTGGAGGAGCAGAGGACAGTTGTAACATGTACACCGTGCTTGCATTCAGTAGGTGCTCAGGCTGTTGTTCATGACGATGTTGTCTTGCCCTTATTAATGACCCTCATTTATTAGGGGCTTGGCACACATGGAAAATGCCAGTCTCCTACTCGGTGTGTGTTAACTCCTGGTCCCCCCAACCCTGCTGGGAGGTGGCTATCATCCCCACTTTCCATATGAGGAGAGGGAGGCCCAGAGACTGGGATGAAGTGGCCCCAGGTCACACAGTGTGAGAGCCACGGAGGGGATGAGATCTAGGCTTTCACAGGGGAGGGTCTCAGTGCCCACGGTCCCCCTGCTGCCAGGCCCACACAGCTGCTGACACTAACACCCTGGCTGGCGCCCGTCGTCTCTGAGGGAACCTTCAACCCAGAGCTTCCACAGCACGCCTACCAGGCGCCGAACCTGACCATCGGGGTCACGGTGTTTGCCGTGGGGAAGTGAGTAGCGGGCCGGGGGAGGGGAGGAAGGCTCCCTGAGCCACAGGAGCTCACAGTCCAGGGAGGGGACCAGATGTGCACACAGGACCCTGCTGGGCACCCGGGGGGCTCGGAACCAGGTGCCAAGCAGACAGAAAGTGCAGAGTGGGGTGCAATGGGGCTTCCCAGGGTAGGGGGTCTGGCCCCAGCATAGACGGGAGGCGGAGTCCAGGTGAGGGGACAGCAGGAGCCTTTGTCAGGAGGACCCCTTGCCCCTCCCTGCTTCATCTGGGCCCCTTCTCTGCCCTGGTCTCTCCCCTGACCCCACCTGGCCTTCCTTTAGGAGCGGCATCTTGGCAGCCCTGCGCTGGACCTTGGGGACTCCTTCCTGGGACGCCTGAGAGAGGGACCATGATGGGCCCCCAAGCCCTAAAGCATGGCCAGATGATGAATGGCCCACTAGGGCAGGTGACCCCCTTGTCCAGTGCGTTTTGGCCTGGGGGCGGGGCTGTGTCAACCACACGCCACTCCAAGCCCCCAGCGTCCAGCACAACTCGCCTTCCCTTGATTCCTCCACTCACCTGCTTCTTGGCTGCTTTCTCCTCTGTGATCTCAGTGTTCCTGCCTATAAAACAGGCAAGGCTTAAGGTAGCTTATGAAGATCAAAGATCGTAAGAATTCTTAGGATGTTTCTGGGCACCCAGAAATTGCTCAATAAAAGTTCGCCTGGTCCAGGAGCATAAGAATTTCTGCCAGGGACATGCTTACAACAGCTATAAGAGGCTGGTACTAGCATCTTGGGAATTGGACAAATGAGAACCCAGAGGGTCAGAGCAGAGTGGCATCTTGAGATGGGGAGCTGGGAAGTGGCCCCCAGACTGACTGACCCCAGCATACAGTGGGGACCCAGGCAGGCTGCTGGGGTAGCGGTGGATGACTGGGTTATCATCGCTAGGTACACTCACTTCGTCCAGTGCTTCCTGGAGTCAGCCGAGGAGTTCTTCATGCGTGGGTACCGGGTGCACTACTACATCTTCACTGACAATCCCGCAGCCATTCCCCGAGTCCCACTGGGTCCCCACCGGCTTCTTGGCACCATCCCCATCCAGGGCCACTCCCACTGGGAGGAGATTTCCATGCGCTGGATGGAGACCATCAGCCAGCACATTGCCAAGAGGGCTCACCGGGAGGTGGACTACCTCTTCTGCCTTGATGTGGACATGGTGTTCTGGAACCCATGGGGCCCTGAGACCTTGGGAGACCTGGTGGCTGCCATTCACCCCGGCTACTACGCCATACTCTGCCAGCAGTTCCCCTACCAGCGCAGGCGTGTTTCCGCTGCCTTTGTGGCAGACAGCGAAGGGGACTTCTATTATGGTGGGGCGGTCTCCAGGGGGCAGGTGGCCAGGGTATATGAGTTTACCGGGAGCTGCCACATGGCCATCCTGGCGGACAAGGCCAATGGCATCGTGGCAGCCTGGCAGGAGGAAAGCCACCTGAACCATCACTTCATCACAAACAAGCCGTCCAAGGTCCTGTCCCCCGAGTACCTCTGGGACGACAGGAAGCCCCAGCCACCCAGCCTGAAGCTGATCAGCTTTTCTACACTAGACAAGGATATCAGCTGCCTGAGGAGCTGACCACAGAGCTGCGGCTGCCATGGATAGAGACCCAAAGCCCTGCAGCCACCAGTGCTCCACTCACGTGCAGACCAGCCCCTGTCCCGCCTACCTCTGTCAGTCAGGCGAATTCTGCCGGACAATGGACGTGAAAAAGCCACTGTGAACTGCAGAGGACTGTGCACACAGTAGAACACAAGATCACACTAGTGTGGCAGAAGAGCGATGGGGGCGGGGAGGGGAGGTGCAGTTACAAAGCAGGCCTGAAAAGCTGGTTGCGTTCTGCAGCTGTGCCTTTGCAGGGCAGGCTGTGAAGCCTCAGCCTGACTCAGAGTGCCTGAACCCCACTGCGCCAGCCCCCCGTTTATTGCATATTGCCCTTAACATTGCATTTCTAATACCCTAGGGTGAAGGCGCCCTAGACCCCTTTTCTCTGGTCACAGGGGTCCTGGGTCCCTTGATGTCCCATAGCCACATGTAGCCAATTCTTCACTCAGGCCCCCAGAGCAAGCCTTTGAAATGGAGTGAGTCTAGGCTCCCTCTGGTTTCCTGTACCCCCAGGTGAACTGCACTCTCAGGGACTAGCCACCTCCTTCTTAAGAGGGTTTGGGGCAGTTTATAATAAAGGTGGTGTGTGTTCGACCCTAGCTAGGGTGGTTTTATTTTTTAATTTTTTTTTGAGACTGAGTTTCGCTCTGGTCACCCAGGCTGGAATCGCAGTGGCGCGATCTCAGCTTACTGCAACCTCCGCCTCCCGGGTTCAAGCGATTCTCCTGCCTCAGCCTCCTGAGTAGTGGGGATTACAGGTGCCCACCACGCCCAGCTAATTTTTGTATTTTAAGTAGAGACAGGGTTTCACCATGTTGGTCAGGCTGGTCTCAAACTCCTTACCTCAAGTGATCCACCCTCCTCAGCCTCCCAAAGTGCTGGGATTACAGGCTGGGAGCTGGGGACCCAAGGTAACAGCAGACTCTGAGGCCTGGGCAGCTCTGCCTAGCAGGGGAGAAACTCCCTCTCCACCCCCCTCACCCCACTTGCACCCAGCTTTATCCCTGGCACACCCGCCCAGGGTGGGAGTCACTGGCCCATTTTCAGTAGAGGAAACAGACTCTGAGAGGTCACCATGAGCTTACCTGTGATGTAGTCCAGCTGTGGGTTTGAACCCAGGTCATCTGGGTTCAAGGCTGTGCCTGCACAGGGGCGGGAGGAATGCGGCTCTGAAGGTGAGAGCATTGTGGAGGAGGACACAGGGAGGGGTGGTGCTGGGAGGGGCTCTGAGAGAGGCAGGGGCTTGATGGGGTCCCTGGGTCGGGATGGCCCAGGGAGCCTGGAGTTGGGGTATAGGGACCAGGTCACACAGTGTTCTGAATGCCAGGCAAGGAGGCAGGGGTCACTGCAGGTCTGTCCCAGCAGGAAGATCAATATAAATGTGGTCCAAGTGTGGGACTTGGGGGATACCTGGCCAGCGAGACCCCAACACAGGATGAGGCCTCTGCGACCAGCTCAGGGATGAGTGACTGGGAAGAGCCATGAAGTGGGGATCACCACGCACAGCAGGGCTTGGTCACTTAGAGCTCAGTGGGACACAGTGCTGGTGCCTCGGCAATGGTATTCAATCGGATGAAGCTGGGCACAGTGGCTCATGCCTGTAATCCCAACACTTTGGGAGGCCGAGGTGGGCAGATCACCTGAGGTCAGGAGTTGGAGACCAGCCTGGCCAACATGATGAAACCCCATCTCTACTGCAAATACAAAAATTAGCCAGGCGTGGTGGTGTGCCCGGTAATCCCAGCTACTTGGGAGGCTGAGGCAGGAGAATCTCTTGAATCTGGGAGGTGGAGGTTGTAGTGAGCTGAGTTCTCGCCACTGCACTCCAGCCTGGTCAACGAGAGCCAGCCTCTGTCTCAAAAAACAAAAATAAATAAATAATAAAAAGGGACGAAATCAATGAGCCCTAATAAGAGTGACTACCCCCAACACTCACTCAACCTCGGTGTGACCCCCTCCTCCCCAGGCTCCCTGGAGCTGCAACTTACACCAGCTGGGGCTGCAGCTGGTGGCCCCTGGTGCTGTCAGGGAAGACAAGCAGGGAGGTGAGGAAGAGGACGGGGCGACCTTTCTCGCCGCCTAGGCTGAGTCCGCTGTCACCTCTTGTTCCTCAGCTCCCAGCCATCCACCAAGCCGAGTCCAGCAGGTGGCATTGGAGTGCTGGGCTACAGGGTGAGCCTGTATATTTGGTGACGCCCACGGGCCGGCCTAGCGCCCCCCACCCCCGGCTGGGGCGAGGGTGGCCCTAGGTCCTAGCGAGGTGGGGAGCACTGAGCAGGCGGCAGAGGCGGAGGGACACGTGAGATCGGCCGCACACAGCGCTTGCTGAGTGGCGCGTGCGCGCGGCGAGGCGGGGTGACGTGCACGCGCTGTCCGCGGTCCCGTGCAGGCCCCGTGTGCGCGCCCGGCCTTGGACACCAGGCCCGTCTGCCCCGCGCGGGGACAACCCGCGTCCGTCCGCGGGAGGGAGGCCTGAGCGCGCCCCGGAGCGCGCCCCCGAGCTCGCGCGGCGGGGCGCGCCCCTCGCACCTGCGGGCGGGCTGGGGCGGGGCCGCGGCTGTCCCCGCCCACCCCGGCCCGAGCCCCGGGAGCCGGGGCGGAACCGACCAGCGGGGCCCGAGAGGCCGGAGCGCGGCGCGGCGCAGACAATGGGAGCGGCGCTGGCGGCGGCCGGGGCAGCGGCGAGGGCCGTGGAGCCCTGGGCCCCGCTGGGACCGGAGGCCGCGCCATGAGCCCCGCAGCCGGGCGCACCCCTGCGCCGCGCGCGGGCCGAGGCGAGCGGCCTCTGCCAGCCCCGGGCCCCGCCCTGGGGCCGGCGATGAGCCGCAGAGGCTGAGGATGATGGTAGATTGCCAGGTGAGTGCCCGCCGGCCCCGGCCGAGGCTGGGGCCCCGCGTAGCGTCGCGGGTGGAGGAAGGACCGCACGCCCCCGCCCACACCCACCGTGGAGAGGGAGCCCGGCGCCGCGTCCACGCTGAGCGCGCTGACGCAGCTCCGCGTCCAACCCCGCCCGGGATAGTAGGGAAACTGAGGACAGGAGAGGGGCAGGGACTGGCCCCGGGCACACGAAGTGGGCGGAGTCCAGAGGAGAAGGGAGGGTTCCGGCCTCAGGCCAGGCAGGGCTCGGCTCACCCTTCCCATGGGGTCTGCTTTGGGACTGACAGCCCCTAAGATCCTGGGGACCCCTGCCCTCCTCTCATGTGGGCTCTTTTGCCTGGACATCTCCGCGCACGCACAGGCGCAGGCCTGCGCATACACGCGCACGGACACGCAGACACACACACCATGCACTTCCTGGGGCTCAGAGTAGGACGGGTCGCTGGGGAGGTGGCGATGGGGAAAGAAGAAAGAGGGCTGGGGCTGCTCTGCCGTGGGCAGTGGCATCCGGTCTCCAGCAACATGCTCGGGGCCACGGCACGGGGGCCAGGGGGGACACACGCTAGGCTGATGGGCAGGGGTTCCCCAAGTTTCCCAGGGTCTGTCTGGGCTGGAGCCACCCCAGGGCAGCCTGGAGATGACAGATCGTGGGGTTCTCTGTTTGCCGCTGTGATCACTTGGAAGTAGGAAAAGACCCCTTCAGTGCAGGCGGGGCTGTAGGAAAGGAAGCCTCGGATTCCTGCTCTGTAAATTGGAAAGTTTGGCTGGGTGACCCCAAGGGTTCCACAGGCTCTAGATATGTCGGCCTTAGGTCTCCATTGGGGATGTCCCCTCTACCCACCGAGGTCTGTGGAAAATGCCTTCTTCTTGGAGGTCCTTCTGAGCTAGAGAAGCCTGGGGGGTGCAAAGCCTGGCCAAGCACTGGACCACTCTTCTGGGACAAGACTGTCCTTGTTGGAGCCTCAGCGTTCTTGTTTGGAAGTGGGGCCAGAGCCTTGCCCTGATTGGAGTGAGGAGGCCTCATGAGTGAACTGGACACCCCAGGGCCAGCAGAGGGAAAGAGGGGAGCAAAGGAAGCTTCTGAGGCTCCTTGAATTACCCCCAGAGACTGCAGGCTCCTCTCCTTTGACCCCCCTGGGACCCAGGAGAGACAACACCCAAACAAAGGTGTGTGTTTTGTTTTCTGGGTTTTCTGCCTGAGGCTGTTGTGCTAGTGCCGGCCACCAGGGGGAGGCAGTGCCCACTGTGCTCCATGGAGCAACTGGAGCCGGGGAGAGCCCCGCAAGGTCCCTCTGGGAGACCCCAGCCTCCACCAAACGCACACCCCCTCATTACAAGCATTCCTCTCCACAGTTAGCTGCTCAGAGGCAGGAGGGGGCTCCGAGAGCCTCCTCTTTCCTTTCAGCAGGTGTGCCCAAGCACTCACCCTGGGTGCAGCATTGGGCCTGGGCGTGGCTCTGAAAATGACCCAGGTGGGCCTGCCCTCCGGAGCTGGCAGTCTGGAGGGGGTGATTGACAGGGCATAAAAGCAAACGGGCAAAGGAAGGGAAAAGCAAGTGCTGCAGCGAAAATCATGCTGGTGCTGCCAGCAGGGGCTGGGGCCTGAAAGGCCTTGCTAAGGGGACATCTGTGCCGTGACAGATGTCAAAGGGGGGGGCCAGCCCTGCACGAGTCTGGGGCAGTGTACTGGAGAAGCCTCCGCAGGCAGGGCTGGGAGGCAGAATTGAGTTTGGCCAGAGGAGTGAGAAAGGAGGCCAGTGTGGCCCAAGTGAGTTGGGGGCGGGAGGGGCAGCCCCAGGCCTGGAGACAGCTGTGTGACAACACTACCTAACGTACAGCTTCCAGCAGCGGACACTGATCGTCACTCGATTTCTGTGGACCCAGTTCCAGGGCAGCTCAGCTGGGTGCCTCTGCCTCCAGGTCTCATGGGAGGCTGGGGTTGGGGTCTCGTCTGTGGCTGGACTGGGCAGGACCTGCCCCCAGACCATTCACATGTCATTGGCAGGATTCAGTTTTGACTGAGGGTGTCAGTTTCTCTGTGACTGTTGGCCCTGGCCTTCCCTTGGTTCACTGCCATGTGGGCCTCTGTGTAGGGAAGGCAGCTCAGGGCATCAGAACTCACTTCCCCAGAATGAGCGGCGAGGGTGGGAGGGAAACCCAGAGCACACGAGCACGACAGAAGTCACAGTTTTTTGTCAATCTTGGAAGTGACCTCGCATCACTTGTGCTGTATTCTGCTAGTGAGAAGCCCAGTCACTAAATCTAGTCACCCTTGGAGGGAGGAGATCACTCAGCAACTTCTGTGCCAGGAGGCAGGGATCTTGGGCCGGTGTGGAAGTTGCCTGGGACGGTGGCAAGCAGTCAGGCCTGATTCTAAACATAATGGAGCCCGGGCGCAGTGGCCCACACCTGTAATCTTGGCACTTTGGGAGGCCAGGGTGGGTGGATCACTTGAGATCAGGAGTTCGACACCAGCCTGGCCAACATGGTAAAACCTTGTCTCTACCAAAAAAAAAAAAAAAAAATTAGCTGGGTGTCGTGGCGGGCACCTGTAATCCCAGCTACTCCAGAGGCTGAGGCAGGAGAATCACTTGAACCTGGGAGGCGGAGGTTGCAGTGAGCCAAAATCATGCCACTGCACTCCAGCCTGGGCGACAGAACCAATAAATAAATTAATTAACAAACAAACATATTGGAAGCCACTGAAGGGTGCTCCCGTATGCCACAGGGGTCGATATCTGATTTTTGCTTAATTTTCAACCCCTTCATGGTGCAGACTAGAAAACCAGACCAAGAAGGGAGTGACTTGCCCTAGATCACAGCACCAGCGCCCAGCCTGAGTTGTATTCCCAGTTGTGTCTCGCCCCTGTGAGAAGTTTCTTCTCTCACAGTCGTAAAGGCCAGAGGTCCAAAATCCAGGAGCTAGCAGGGCCCTGCTGTCACTGAAGGCCCCTTCCCTTCCTAACTCTTCCATCTTTAAGTCGGCCGCGTGGTGGCTAACGCGTTTTATAGAACCGTCTCACATTAGCACGGTGATGTCCCCAGGAGGTAGATGTTAGAACTATCCCCACTGTGCAGGGCAGGAGACTGGGGAGGCCCTGAAAGGTACAATGACTGGTTTGGGGTCACAGAACTGGCAAGAGGGAGGAGCTTGGTGACCCAGATGGCTTTCCCTCTCTGAGCCTCAGGGGCTGGGAGCCTGAGCACACAGTGGCTAGTTGTCCCAGCTCCCAGGGTGGCTGTGAGTACCTGGAAGTGCCCCTCGGGCCCCCCCTACACCTGCCATGGCCCTCACCATTTCCTTAACCCCCAGCGCTGCTGTCATTTGATTTTTACGAACATGTGAATATGATGAAGTAGCAAAGGACGGGATGTGTTCGTTCATTTCGTATCTGTCTCCTGGGCCCAGGCCATGCCAGAGGAGGTGATAACATAGTCCGGGGAGTTCCCAGGGGAAGGGGCGGTGCTCATCTGGGGAGTGGGTGGGCACAGAGAGATTCCAGAAGGAGGTGTCCTGTGGTCACGGTTGATTCGAGGAGGGGAGGTGTGGTGATGGCGCAGAGGGTGATGATTGGGGCCAGTGTCTATCGGGTCAATTTCCCGTGCAGCTGTCACAAAGTGACACAACAGAAATTTATTCTCTGACAGTTCTCAAGGCCAGAGGCCCAAATCCAGGGGTCAGCAAGGCCCTGCCGTCTTTGAAGTCTCTAAGAGAGGGTCCTTTCTTGTGTCTTCCAACCTCTGGTGGCTGCCAGCGTCCTTGGCATTAGTTCCTGGTCTTGTAGATGTGTGACTCCAAACTGTGCCTTCATCATCACATGGCCACCTGTGTGTGTCTGCCCAATTTTCCCAGCTATCATAAGGACAGCACCATCCTAATCCAGCATGACCTCATCCGGATTCCATCTTCACATACCAGTTTCCAAATAAGATCTCATTCATGGGTGCCACGAATCCTTTTAGGGGACACAATTCAACCTGTTTTATTTTATTTATTATTATTATTATTATTTTGTAAAGATGGAGTTTCACCATGACGGCCAGGCTGGTTTTGAACTCCTGACCTCAGGTGATCCACCCACCTCAGCCTCCCAAAGTGCTACGTGAGCCACCACACCCGGCCCACAGTTCAAACTGTAACAGGAGTATTGAGAATGATTCCCCTCCCAAAGGCCGGGTATCCGCGTGTCTACGGGGACTAGGGGAGCAGCGGGCAGTCTGAGGACCTCCCAGGAGCTCAACCACCAGCTAAGGGGTGGGGGGCTGGCGTCAGCAGAGCCCGCCTACTCCCCAGTTTGGCACGTTCCAGCGGCAGCACCAGCAGGTGGCGCTGTGCCCTCCCGTGCGGCCACCCAGCCTGGCGCGGAGCTGCCGCAGACAAAGGTCTGGCCTTTGGGTTGCGAGGAGCCGTGTACAGCTGTAGGCCAGGGGCATGGCCATTTCACGGTGACACACACGGGAGGAAATCAAACCAGGCGGGGCTGTGGCGGGGCGACTGGGTGGCGACTTTGCGTCGGAGGCTGGCGGGGTGCCAAGGAGGTGACAGGGATGGCGAGGAGGACCCTGGTGTGCAGACCCTGGTGTCAGAAGGACAGAAAGGCAGGGACGGGGGATAGGGGACCTGGGCTGCTGCAGGAGCCCGGCCCACAGGGGCCAGGAGTTTGCCTTTCACTGGGTTCCCACCTGCAAGCTGAGCCGGCCCTTCTGAGGCCTCTCCAGAGCCCTGCGGCTGATGACACCTGCGGTTTGCAAACAGCTCTCCTGTTGCTTACTGCAGGGCCACTGGCCCAGCTCTGTGGGTGCTCAGAAGGCAGCCCTGGGCACAGTAGGCTGTTGCAGGTGGAGACTTGAGCTGGGCACAGTAGGCCGTCTGTTGCAGGGATCCTTCCCCCCAACTCCAGCCCCAGCCCCTGCCTCAGGCTCCTGGTGGGGGTCAGCGTGCCCCCCAGAGAGCCCTTTGATATGCAAGGGGGTGGGGCAGTGTGGGGCTGAGGAGCAGGGGTGAAAGGGAGCAGAGTGCACAGTCCGCTGGCGCAGGAGTGGAAGCCTTTCCTTTTTTTCCTTTTTGTCAGAGATGGGGTCTTGCTGTGTGGCCCAGGCTGCAGTGCGGGGTGCAATCACGGCTCACTGCAGCCTCGACCTCCTAGGCTCAGGCCTCCAGAGTAGCGGGCGTGGTGGGTGCATGCCAACGTTGGCAGCTAATTTTTGGACTGTTTTGTAAAGACAGAGTTTCACCATGTTACCCAGGCTGGTTTCAAACACCTGGTCTCAAGCGATCCGCCGGCCTTGGCCCCCCAAAGTGCTGGGATTACAGGCGTGAGACACTGCATCCAGCCAGAGGCCATTTCTTACTGTTACCACCCCACCGGCACAAGGCCCTCACCCAGCTTCCAGGCCCACCCCTGAGGCTGCTAGTCCTTGACAGTTGGTTCTATGATTAATTGGCATAGCAGATATTGGCCTCTGTATGCCTGGCTGGCGCTGGGTGCCTGGCCTGTGGGGAGCACCCTGGCTCCTGTGGAAGGGTCAGGGCCATGAGAAGGGATGTAGGACAGGGGATGAGGCAGACAGATCTTGTGGAGAAGGCGTGGGCTGGGAGCCTGGGGACCTGGATTCAGTGGCCACTCTGCCGTCAGCGGTGTGGTCAGTCACCGTTGCACGCTAGCCACAGCCCTTTCCAGGCCATCCCTGCGCCTCTGTCCCGTGCTGCAGAAGTACCTGGTGATCACAGCCAGCCCGTAGGCCTTGTGCTAAAGTGTCCCTTGTATCTGCCCAGCACTCTGCAAGATAAGTACCACTGCCATCCCCACTTCCAGGTGGGGAAACCGAGGCACTGGAAGGCGAAGGGACTCCCACAGCTAGGGAGTGGCAGTTTGGCAATGGCCCCTCCCTGTGTGTACATAAGCCTGGGAAGGGCATGGCACCAGGACTGCATTCCTTCCAATTACAGTGGCCTTCCAACATCAGGGCTGGGCCAGGCCGCTGGGCAGGGTGGGGCTGGGAGGCCCCAGGCCCCAGGTAGTGGTTAATGGTGGCAAGGAGACGTAAACAGAGCTAATGAGTCCCTTGTGCTGTCTCCCCGCTCTAATGAAGGCCTTGGAGTCTGGGCTCTGCATTTTGGGGGTTCTTGATTCTGGAGGCTTAAAGAGTCTTAGGGCGAGGGGTGTGTGGGCCCCCTACAGGGGTGGGGGTTGAGCTTACGGACCCCCAATGTCCCCTCCCAGGGCAGCCAAGCCAGGGTGAAGAAGTGGGGAGGAAAGGGCATGGGAAGCATCGTGGCATTCCCCCTAAAAATGATAAGCCCCGGAAAAAGGGAGTGTTCCCATGGCAACCCAGAGCAGTTGCCAAGCAACTGCTGGGCCCCAAAATACTTGCCTGCGGGAAGACTCAGGGCTGGGGCTTTCCAATGGGCTTTCCGATGGCTCACCCCCAACCCCCGCCTGTGCATACCCACCGCTGGCCCGCAGAGAAGACTCTGGGGCTGAAAGAGAAAATGCGGAGACCAGAGTCCAGGACTTTCATCAGGGCCTGGGGAGGAAGGGGCCTGGTCTGCTGAGTTCGCTCACGTACTTCTCATGGCTGACCCGCCCTCCACCTCCACCTGAGATGGGACCTGGCAGCCTCCACCCCCTGGATCCTTCCTGAGGGACACCCCAGTCCACTACCCCCTCCCCATCTCCCCACCCAGCCAGCGACCGGGCATCAGCCCCCTAGCAACAGAGGCCACTTCCTGGATACCTGAGTGAGAGGTGACAGTGGCAGAACATCAGAAAACACGAGGTCAGAAGGCACAGCCAGAGTGTGTGGGGCCACGCGTGGTCCCTTGTGCCTTGCCGCCCTGCAGCTGTGGGCTCCCTGACCTGGGGCAGGAAGGCATGCCAGGGTGTGGCTGGGCTGGGTAGAGCCCTGGGACAGGGGACTGTGGTTCTGGGCCAACTTTGATACCAACTGACTATGTGACCTTGTTGTGTCCCTTCTTACTGGCCTTGGTTTCCCCCTTGGTGGCCCATCCACCCCTCTGCCTATGTGTTCACCGTTCAGTGCATAAACATTGCCCTGTGAATTATGTCACCTACTGGGGCCTTGGGGCAGGAGAGTGAGGAGACCCGGACCAGGCCAGCCCTTCCTCCTCCCCTCCAGCACCCTCCTCGGTCATTAGGCCCCTGGTCCTCAGATCAGGTAGGTGGCTTTGGAGCAGGACACCTGGGTCTGCATTCCAGCGCAGCACTTATTCCCGGGCATCCTAGAAGAAGCACAGGACCCCTCTGTGCCTCCCTGTCTGCCCTGAGGTCCCCGCAGTTGCCGTGAGGATGTAAGGAAACCCTGCCCTCTGAACTTTCAAAGGGGCTGCCTTAGTTTGTAGGTGTCCACCCTGCACCCAGACCTGGGCACTGCGGGAGCCGAGGTGAGGACACGGATGAGGGGTGTCCAGCCTGGAAGCAGGGAGGTGGAGCTCCAGATTCTGGGAAAGGGCAGGGCAGCAGAATGGTGGGGAGAAGGCAGGTGGGGCCAGACTGCCCAGCGGGTTGGACTTTGGGGATGAGAAGGGTGTGAGACCCGGTTGCCTCAGATGTTCTCTCTGGGGATGGAAGCGAGGGTAGGACTGTTGGTGACCACCCTCCAGGGTTTCCCAGTGCTCTCATAAAGCTAGGATGCCAGCCTGACCCTGATCATTTGCTCACAGTATGACCCTGGGCCATGGCCTCACCCCTTTGAGCCTCCTTTGCCCCGTCTGTCAAATGGGCAAGGGGCGTGCCCACCTTTGGAGTTGGGTGCTGGGCTCGTATGTTCACTTGGGGGTCATTAGCTGGGCTCAGGGTGATCCCATGGGGACCCTGCCCAGCTGCCCCCAGTTGGAGTGCCACAGGAGGAGGGGCAGAGCAGGGCAGGGGGCGGCACAGACAGTGGCAGGGAGCTAGCAGCCCAAGGTATGTGCAGCCCCTGCCCTCATTCATGCCAGATGCCATGCCAAGAAGGCAGGTGGATGTGGTGAGCCCCTAGTCTAGCATCGAGAAACGGGCAGCAGGAGGCCACTTCAGCTGGTGGGTGTGAAGGTGCAGGCCCGCAGCCCCATCCACCCTGTGTGGTTGCTGCAGCAAGGACACCCCCCACCCCCTGTCCCATGTTGGCCTCCCCTCCCTGCTCTGCCCGGTGGGCGCATAATTAATTGAGCTGCCCAGTCCTTCTGGGCAGAATAAGGGCGCCAGCACTCACTGTCTGCTGGAGGGCACCCCAATCCTTCCCTTTTTCTGGGTTGAGGTCCAGAAAGGGCTCCCGTGGGGAGAGTGCAGGGCCTCTCCCCTAGACACCACCTGAGAGTTCAGGTGTGCCTGTCTGACCTTTGTGTACCAAGGGAGGAAGGCGGGGAGCAGGTGGGCTTGTCTAGTGGAGAGAAAGAAAACACCCTTGGTCAACCAGAGGCCCTGAGTCCAGGAACTTACCCCACCTCTGGCACCTGCTCGCCTTGGGACTTTGTCCTGAGCCCAGATGTGTGTGAGGGGGTGCCCTTTGCCTGTAATGTCAAGCTCAGAACTGGGAGGGTGAGACCCTGGGGAGGGTGGTGGAAGGTATTTAAGCCCCGGGGGCTGCCACCACCTGACCTGAATCCATTTCAAAGGGATGCTTGCTCCCACCCTGCCTGTGCTGGGCTGTGCCTGCAGGGAGGGAGAGCTCCAGCCCTGAGTAGCACTTATCTGTCAAGTGATGACCACATGATTAACTGATGAATTACCTGATTAGCACCAGGAACAGCAGCCCCAGGGAAGTCCGGACTGTCTAGAGGTCAAGGAGATAGAAGTCTGAGACGGGAGACGGGTGCCCTGGCTTGGCCTCAGGGGACCCAGACAAGTGGGTTCCCTGTCTCCTCTGCACCCCCACTGCCCCCTCTGTGGACCTGTGGATGTGGTGGGGTGTGAGATGCTCCAAAGGTCCCGGCACCGCGTGGGCGGGCCCTCCGAGGGTGCCAGCCGAAGTCTGTTCCCCTTCACAGAAAGCAGATGGCCAGTGCCCCACCAGCTGTGGCTGCCCTTGGGGAGACAGGGTGTGGTGGAAGGCAGAGACACTTGCAGGCCCTCAGTTGAATCCACAGGTTTTTCCAGGTAGGGGACTGTGGCCCAGAGGAGCTGAGTAAGGGCCATAGGCCATGCAGCTCACTCCCCGCCCCCCACCTACTTCTTCCCTGAGGCTAAGTGCTAGGCCCTGGCTGCCCAGTTGGACTAGAGTTCAAGGTTGAAGCAGTTCACCTGGCCCCAGGCCCTGGGTGGCTGGGGAGGGGACAGCTGAGGGTAGTGGGCAGGTGGGTAGTGCCCAGTGTGGAAGGGCCCAGCTGGCAGCACTCCCTGCCTGGCCCCTTGCCATCTCCAAACAGACACTTGGCAGTCTTCAGGACTCCATGAGGTGGTTCCTTCCCAGCTGCTGGGGCCAGACAGCCCCTGCATGGTGCCCTGCCCTGTCCCCTCTCTGCAGCCCTGAGGGAGTGTGCGCTCGGGTCTGGGGATGCTGGGGTGGCCATCGCTGTCTGGCAGATGTACAGGGAGCAGGGTGTGTATTTGGGGCTGCTGGGCCTGCAGGGGTAAGGGCTGTGGAGTGCTGTGGGGTGCTTGTGTGTGTTGGGGGCGGGAGCATCTCTCTGCCTTTGGGTGACCACATGTGCCCGCAGCGTGCATGCGCTTGGTTGTGACAAGCTTGACAGTGGATGAGGGAGCGCATATATGAAGGGGTACAGGTGGCTGCATGTGGGGACACATGGCTGCTGCTTGGGGAGGGAGAGCACATTGCCACTGGCAGCATGTGGGGGGTTTGCATTTGCCTTTTGAAAGCACTAGGCCTGGCTGGACGAGGTGGCTCACGCCTGTAATCCCAGCATTGTGAGAGGCCGAGGTGCGTGAATCACCCAAGGTTAGGAGCTTGATACCAGCCTGGCCAACACAGTGAAACCCCGTCTCTGCTAAAAATACAAAAATTGGCCGGGTGTGATGGCACACCTGTAATTCCAGCTACTCGGAAGGCTGAGGCAGGAGAATTGCTTGAACCTGGGAGGCAGAGGCTGCAATGAGCTGAGAATTCACCACTGCATCCCAGTCTGGGTGACAGAGTAAGCCTCTGTGTCAAAACAGAAAACAAAAAAAGGCAGCAGGCCTGAGCTGCGACCATGAGTGAGGAAGGCCGAGTGTCAGTTTTCTCCTCTGTCACTGGGTTGACAGCTGGGCCCAGCTCACAGGGTTGTGGTAGCTGCTCAGCCACGGCCTGGCATACCCAGCTGCCCACTGTCACGCTGGCATGGAGGTCTGGGCAGCTTTTCGAGGGTCCCTGGGCAGGGGAAGGCAGCTGGTGTCTTGCTGTCCTTTGTCAGGCATCCCAGGTGAGGCAGAGAGGAGAGGCCCTCTAACCTTGCCTACCAGGGGAGGAGCCAAGCCCAGGGATTAACGGGACAGTGGGTGGCAGGAGAGAGGGACAGGGCAGTGCCCCTCAGGCCCAGGGCCCTAGAGTCCCGAGACATTGCTCTTCTCTAGCTCTGGGGAACTTGCAGGCAAAGGACTGTGGGAAAGAGGGCAGCGGGCACCAGCCCTGCCACCTCCTGGCAGCCAACCAAGGCCCTGTGCCCTCTCCGGAGGCTGGGATAGCTCAGGAGGTCCCCTTCAGAAAGGGAAGCCCCACTTCCCAGGCCCTCAGCCCCCTCAGGCAGGCGGCAGGCTGGTGGCGGCACGCAGTGTCCCTGGCACAGCAGGCAGCCTCCCAAACACAAGAGCCCGTTTGTCCTGGTTCCCCTGACCCCAGTGTACCGGGTGACCAGGGCCTGCTGGGCACAGGGGCCTGACTGTGGGCTCAGCCCCCATCCCCCATCCTTGCCAGCCACGGCTGTGCCTTGGGGAGGGGTCTCTTTGCCCACACCGGAGCAACCTCTACTTACCCATGGACAGAGGCCCATTCCCCAAGAACTGTTTCTGAGCCAGGAATTTAGGAAGGGAAATCCCCCATGTTAAACCAGGGCCGACCTGACCACCTCCTGCCTCCTCCACCTTCCCAGGGCAGGCTGGCTTCTGGGAACCTCCAAGGCCCTGCTTCTAAGAAAAAAGGCTCTTGCTTCCTGGAAGCCTGCTGCCTCCCTCCTCTGCACTTCCCGCCTGGGCTTGCTCGGCCTCTGTCCTCAGCCTGGCTCCCTGGAAAGCACTTTAATGGGAGGGAGCAGGTGAGCAGAGGTGACCCCGCCCTTCCTGGCCCTGCCGCCCTGCCGCCCTGCCCTCCCGCAGGCTCCTCTCCAGCCTCATTGCCTCCTCCAAGAAGCTCTCTGGTGATCTTCCCCCAAGAACCTCTGAATATTTTAGAGTCCAGGAACTTTGAAGCTAGAGGAACCGACGGGCCCATCAAGCCCACTTGTCCATCTAGGCATTTATGGAGAGCCTGCTGCATGCTGGATGCTGTTTCAGGCATCAGTACCTGGGGAACAGAGTCCCTGCTCTCAAGGATCTTACAAACTGCCCCCATCCAGACGAAAAGAAAAGAAAAAGCTCACCTCCAATTACACACACACGCACACACACACGCACGCACGCGCGCACACACACACACACACACACACACACACACACACACACGGGCAGCAGGCACCAGCCCCGCCACCTCCTGGCAGCCAGCCAGGTCCCTGCGCCCTCTCCAGAGGCCAGGGCAGCTCAGGAAGTCCCCCTGGGAAAGGGCAGCCCCACTTCCCAGGCCCTCAGCCCCTTCAGGCAGGCAGCAGGCTGATGGTAGCACCAGTCACACAGTGTCCCTGGCATGGGGCACCACCCCTCAAAAAAAACCAACCAAACAAAAAAATATATATATATATATATTTTGAGACAGAGTCTCACTCCATCATCCAAGTGAGCAACCTCGGCTCACTGCAGCCTCCACCTCCCAGGTTCAAGCGATTCTCGTGCCTCAGCCTCCCAAGTAGCTGGAATTACAGGCACATGCCACCATACCCTGCTAATTTTTGTAATTTTTGTAGAGATGGGGTCGTGCTGTGTTGCCCAGGTCTTCTTATGTCGCCCAGGCTGGCTTCAAACTCTTGGGCTTAAGTGATCCACCCGCCTTGAACTTCCAAAGTGCTGGGATTACTGGCATGAGCCATCTCGCCTGGCCATCTATCGACAGATAGACAGATAGATAGACAGACAGACAAATAGATAGATTGATTGATTTTTTAAAATATAAATTTATATTTTATTTTCCTAGTGCTTTCTTAATGATGATTTCACATGACCCCTCTAATTTTCAAAAGAGGGCAGTGACGCCAGGTCAGAGGGCCGGTGCTCTCTCTGCTTGTGTGATGGCGGTGGCGGTGGTGATGGTGATGGTATGCTCTCGTATATCTAACTGGTGTCTTCATCCGTGGACCTGTCAGCAGTTGTGAGGAGTCACTATGGGCCAGGCATCGTTCTGGGCACTTGGGTCTGGAAGAGTGAACAGGACAAGTGTGGCTGTTGCCCCCAGGGGGCTTAGAGCCCAATACAGGAGCATGAGAGGACCCCATAGTAGGTGGACTATATAGGTTTTGTTTTATTTTGTATTGTTTTCTTTTGTGATGGAGTCTTGCACTGTTGCCCAGGTTGGAGTGCAGTGGCGCGATCATAGCTCACTGCAACCTCTACCTCCCAGGTTCAAACAATTCTCCTGCCTCAGCCTCCTGAGTAGCTGGGATCGTAGGCACCCCACCACACCTGGCTATTTTTTAGTAGAGATGGGGTTTTACCGTGTTGGCCAGGCTTGTCATGGAACTCCTGAGCTCAGGTGATCTGCCCGCTTTGGCCCCCTAAAATGCTGGTATTACAGGTGTGAGACACCACGCCTGGCCTTGTTTTGTTTTTTGAGACAGAGTCTTGCTCTGTCGCCTAGGCTGGAGTCCAGTGGTGCTATCTCAGCTCGCTGTAACCTCCACCTCCTGGATTTAAGCTATTCTCCTGCCTTGGCCTCCTGAGTAGCTGGGATTACAGGCACGCACCACTATGCCCAGCTAGTTTTTTTTTGTATTTTTAGTAGATGCAGGGTTTCACCATGTTGACCAGGCTGGTCTCGAACTCCTGACCTCAAGTGATTCACTTACCTTAGCCTCCCAAAGGGCTGGGACTACAGGCGTGAGCCCCTGCGCTTGGCCTAGGTGAATTGTTTTAAGGTTCCTCCTTCCAGCCTTACCCATGCTGCCCCTTGGCTTTCCTGGCCTGTCTGCAGTTCCAGCATCTGCTTCTGCCCCATGGGCCCCATCATCCTTCCCTGTTCTGTTTTTTACCTTCTGCAGCATTCCTGTTTGCCAACATGTGTTTTATTTATTATGACCCAGGCCAAAGGTGATTTTTATGTTTTGTTCCCCAGTCTATTGCTGGCACTTGAGTAGGTGCTCAGTAAATTCGCGTGGGCTGGCTGTGTGAATTTAGTTGTGCCCCAGGCCCCCTCTGTGGTCTGCAGACAGTGCAGGCTACAAACTGTTACTGATCCTCATCTACTTCAGTAGAGAAATTGACATTGTTTAGAAATTCCATGGTAGTTGACATTGCTGTGGCATTTCGGTTCCATTTTATAGAAGTATCAGCCACCGTTGAATTCAAAATAAGAACACTGAGGCCGAGCGTGGTGGTTCACGCCTGTAATCCCAGCACTTTGGGAGGCTGAGGCGGGTGGATCAACCTAAGGTCAGGAGTTCGAGACCAGCCTGACCAACTTGGAGAAATCCCATCTCTACTAAAAATACAAAATTAGCTGGGCATGGTGGCACATGCCTGTAATCCCAGCTACTTGGGAGGCTGGGGCAGGAGAATCGCTTGAACCCAGGAGGTAGAGGTTGCAGTGAGCCGAGATCACGCCATTGCACTCCAGCCTAGGATTTTGGGAAGCCGAGGTGGGTGGATCACCTTAGGTCAGGAGTTCAAGACCAGCCTGGCCATCATGGTGAAACCCCATCTTTAAGAAAAAAAAAAACAAACAAAAAAAAAACTGGTTTTTCCCTGCAGAGGATGCCACCTCGGGGTGCCATGTTTTGACACGGAGCATGTGCCAGGCCCTATCCTGAGTGCTTCGCATTCCGTGTTTCACTTCAGCACACAGTGCTTTTGAGGCAGAGATGATTCTTGTTTATGGGCCAGGATCAAGGCTCAGCAAGGGAAAGGCACCTGCCTGGCTCACCCAGCTCCACCCAGCCAGGAGGTGGCAGGATGAGGGCTTGGCCCCAGACTCAACACTGTAGGCCCCGGCTCCCAGCTGCTGCTTGGATCCTTACACTTAGACGTTGGGTTCCTCCTGGAGCTGGACCTGGGGGCAGGCAGGGTGGAGGAGGGGAGCTGTGGCGCCCTTGGCAGGGCTGAGTCCTGCTAGGCTTAAAGCCAATGGGAGCGGCTGGGGCAGAGACTGGATTCTCGGATCCTCAGTTTCTTGGCAACCTGTGTGACTCAGTGGGCTGGCAATAGGGGCCGGCGGGCAGGCAGCCAGTGCAGGGGAGCCCTGCGGTGGGTGAATCAGCCAGTCGCTGAATTACTGTCCTGCCTGGGGTGGCGCCAAGTGCCAGCTGCCAAAATAAGCACAGCCCTTCTTTGCCTTTCTCTCCCCGCTGCGGGGGTGGCCCACCTTCCACATGCCGTGGCAGGTGCATCCTGTGGCTCTGCCGCTCCTGGGAGTCCCCGGGTCTCCCCAGCCTGGAGCAGGGGAAAGGGCCTCCTCATTGGGGTACATAACCTTCCACAAGTCACTCTGAGGCTCTGCCTCCCCACCACACACAGGGGCCCTCCTGTGAACCGGTGGCCATTGAGATACTTGCACCCTGGCCTTAGAAGTGCACCGTGATTATAAAATCACCTTTGACTCTTTACGAAAAGCTGGGAGTTTGCCGGAAGGAGCGGCTGGGAGCGCAGTCTCAGGCCAGACAGGATTGGAAGTTCTGCTCTGCTGTGTGGCTTAAGTTTGTGCCATCTCTGAGCTTCTGTCCTGAAACTCGCCTGTAAACCCTGCCTCACATGTCATGATGACGAAATGATACCCACATCGGCACGGCAGTGAGTAGCAGACATTGTCAGGGGGCTGTGGACTCAGGTGTAGGCACCAGGTTGGGGGCAGCAGTGACCAGCAGAAATGGAAGTCAGAGTCCCCAGCCTGGGGGCCTCCTGCAGGGGACAGACCACCCACCCCAGAGACAAGGACCCAGCAGCCTCAAGTCTGTGCTGCCAGGAACAAATCCGCTTGTAATCCTTAATCTGGAACAGAGTAGAGGAAAGCAAGCAGCCTTGGGGCTGGACTTACACATGGCCTCGGCACTAACACGCTGTGTGACCTCAGGCAAGTTGTTCACCCTCTCTGGGCCTCAGTTTTCTCAGTTTCACAACAGAGATGATGACTGTGGGTCTGGAAAAGTGCTTTGTCCCCACTGAGGGATGCCAAAGGCAGCAGCAGACTAGGCTCTAGAGGACGAAGGGATGTCAGGAGTTGATCTTGCCTCCCAGGCTTCTGAACGTGGGCAAGAATTGCCTCTGGGCTGTGCAGTGAAAGGCGTTAGTGGTGCCCTGGTCCTTGGGAGTCTCCTAGTCAGAGCCAAAGAGGGAGGGGATGCCAGGCAGAGGTGCCCCTCCAGAGGTTCCATCTGTCTCGTGCACGGCCACAGCAGCATCCCTACCTAGTGGAGCCGGCCGGGCCTGAGTGTGTGTTGAGCCACTTGACAGGCCTCAGGTTCCCGGAAGCCAGGGGGAGGGGAGCTGGAATGTCTCCCCAGCTGGACACTGAGTCTGGTCAGCAGGTCCCTGAGTTAAGTCGGCAGCAGGAAAGAAGAGCAAAAGCCAGGCCTCGGTCTCTGCTGTCTGCTTCCTGGACAGGATGTGGTGCCGAGCAAACGGCTTTGCGAGGAGTCATCGCTCTGGCTCTGAGTCACTGCTCCTAGAGACAGCTGCACGGTGTTTGTAAACAATGGGCCTTGAACCCATCCAGGGCCTGCCCCCACCTAGCAAGGTGCCTGTGGGTTGGGTTTTGCTATCCTGGGCTTGTCTGTGTGGCCAGGCGTGTTATCCCAGGGCCACCTGGCGTGCTGGGCAGAACACTGTGGGACCGCTGGCAGGTCGTGTGTCCTGGGAGAAGCCTGGGGTCAGGGCTGTCGTGAGCTTCACTTAGTAGCTGGAAATGTTTATGTCGTGTGTGGCCCTCACTGGGCCAGACCCTCAAGGCAGCCAGACTTGGGGTTGGGGCGCTGCAGGTGGAGCTCCTTAACTGTCCTCACCCCCAGGCCCCAGTGCCTGGGCTCTCCTTGGCGGTCTTCGTTCCAGGCAGTGACAGTGATGTGGCGCATCACGTGGTAGCCTGGCCGGCAGGGAACAAAGACCCTGCTCTCCCCCAGGCTGGTGGCAGAGGCAGGGCCAGGGACCACGTGGGTGGGAGGAGGGGTGCATGGCCTTGCTGCTTCCTTCTGCTGGCACCACCTCCTGGGGGCTCCCGCATTTCTGCATTTCTGAGCGGCAGCTGGTGCAGCTCCTCCTACGGCCTGCTGTGCTCAGTCCCTCGATGGCCTTCCCAGCAAGCTCAGTGCCCACTCCCCCGGGTAGCCCTGCCCAGCCTGCCTCCCAAAGGAATAGCCCCAGGATTGGGCCTGATGCCAGGCTGACCTGTGCTGGAGGTGGGGGCGGGGGAGACACGGGAGTAATGGGCTTGGGAAGCTAGGCTGGGGTAGACTGTTCAAGAATAGCACAGGAAGCTTGCGTGTGAGATGCAACGCCCTGCACAGGGCCTGGTACCCCGGAGCTGCTTGTCCAAGAGCAGGCATCAGCTCACAAATACACCCAGCAGGGTAGCCTGCTTCCCTGCCACTTCCCTGCTAGTGCCCCACCAGGAAAGTTGAGTGCTTCCTTCCAGGGCCTCTTGAAGGCCCCCCACCCCCACCCCGCCTCCCAACCAAACATACACACACTATAGGAAACACCTCTCCCACTGAGCCCTTCTGCAGGGCCGGCCTGAGAGGTCGCATTTTGCGTACCAGGAAATCAAGGCTCAGGGAAGGCCCTCCCTGCCCCCCATTCCATGTGGTGAGCTCCCTGTTAAACCTGGAGTGGTGGCCGAACCACACCCCCAATGCCCACGGTCACATGGCCAGGCAGTTGGCAGCCCCTGGGTGAGAGGCCGAGGTCGGGGACAGCCTCGACCCCTGCTCAGATGCCGGCCCCTGCCGCCTGCCTCGCTCAGACCCTGCCTGTCTGCACAGGGCTTCTCTCCCTTTAAGAGTGTGGACCCAGACAGTGCCCTCTTTGCTGGCCCCCTCTCCCAGGGCCAGGCCTGCCCTGCAATGCCCGTCTGCCCAGACAGTGCCCTCTTCGCTGGCCCCCTCTCCCAGGGCCAGGCCTGCCCTGCAGTACCAGCCTGCGTGTGCTTCGGCATCAGCAAACATTCCCAAGCTGTCTGCTGGAATCCAGTTACAAGCCGCACTTTGAGCAACGGGCAGACCCCGGACTGCCATCTGGACCTTGCTCACGGGGATGGAGTTAGGCTACGGCACTCCTGGCACAGGGGCAGCATCCACCAACATTTATCAAATGTCTGTTATGCGCCTGGCACCGGGGCAGGCACGTGACCCTGTGGCCTGTACTACTCCAGTGGCTGTGGGAGATCATCTCTGCACATCTGCCAAGCACAACCATGAGCCAAGCCCATGCCAAGGTCTTGTGGAATCCTCCGGTGCCTTTGTTCCCGTTTTACAGAGGAGCAAACTGAGGCCCAGAGATGCTACATCAGTGGCCTAGGGTTCCAGAGTCCCTAGGGGTCAGAATTTCAATCCTGGGCTGATCAGTTCGTAGCCTGGTCGGCTCTGCTGTTTCTCAAAGGTCAAGGTTGAGTGTCACTGTGTACAAGTGACCAGAGATGATGCCTGACTGTCCCAGGGCACAGGGCCTTGGAGCCTGGCAGAGGAGGAAATGTGCCGGATGGAAAAGGATGGGGAACGGATGGCTGGGGCGGAGATGGTGTTGCTGCATGAAGGCAGGGGTCGGAGAAGGCTGCTCTGAGTGGGGGCTGAGTCCTGAGACCAAGGGGGAAGAATGTGGTTCCCAGCAGAGGGTGCTGGTGGCTGCAGTTAGTAGGAGGGGCTGTGGGCACTTGAGGACTTGGGATTCTCTTCTGGTTGGGACAGAACTGGCGGAGGGATTTTAGTGGAGGTGGCTTGTTCTGGCTGCAGGGTGAGTACAGGGAGGCAGGGGGGTGGCTGCTCCAGGGCCCCCTGAAACCCTCCAGCTCCATTTCAGTGATGCCCCCCAAGCCCAGCCTGGCCCTCACCCCCAGATGCCCACCCACATCCCCTGAGAGTCCTCACCCTGGAGTTGCAGAGCTCCCAGGCCCTGAACTGCCTGCTCAGCTGGGTGCCCCCAGAGGCCCACAAAGCCACCGGAAGAGGATGTGAGATGCTCAGAGGAGCAGGGCAGGGAGCAAGGTGCTGCTGGGGCAGTGTCTGGGCGGGACGCTGGGCCCCGGGGCCCGATGTGCCTGTGGGGACGATCCGGAGCCCATGGCCTCACCCCCTCCTCCCTGCCTCTGCTGTCCTGCTCCCTGCCCTGTGCCCTCCTCTTGCAGCCAGGGACTGGGCATCTACCGGGCCAGGGTCCCAGGAAGGTAAGGAAGTAGCTGAGACTCTTGGCGTCCGACTTCACCCTGGCATCTCTGGGCTTTGGGCTTGGGGCTCTGAGTGTGATGGAAGGAGCGTCTGCAGGCTTTGCAGAGCAGCTGGACAGACACAGGTCTTGGGTTTTCCTGTGAGATCTTGGGCAAGTCCCTGCTCTCTGTGAGCCTCAGTCTTTCCACTTGTCAGATGGGTGTGCTGGATGCGTCCGATGGCTTCCAATGCCTGGTTTGCAGCAAAATGAGAAAAACGGGGACGGGGATGGGGACAAGGCAGTAAGTTGCTGTGTGTCGCTGTGTTGCTGTTGAATTATTGTTGTTGTTATTTGCAACTCTAGCAGTCACTCTAGTGAGTTATTCCTAAAGCCAGATGTCCTCTTTCCACGCCCGCCCTTCCTTCCGACGGCAGCCCTCTCTCGTTACCTCTGGTGGTGTCTTTTCTGAAATGGTGGGAGTGGTGGTGTTGATATTATTTTTTACCACCCTACTTAATGAAACACAGCTGGCAACCCAGGTTGGCACTCCCCCACCCCGCCACCACACCCAGTTTAAAATGAAATCTTGTGACCCAGTGCAGTGGCTCACACCTGTAGTCCCAGCGCTTTGGGAGACCGAGGCAGAGAGATCACCAGAGGTCAAGAGTTCAAGACCAGCCTGGCCAACATGGTGAAACCCCATCTCTAGTAAAAATATAAGACAATTAGCTGAGCCTGGTGGCAGGTTCCTGTAATCCTAGATACTCGGGAGCCTGAGGCAGGAGAATCACTTGAACCGGGAGGCGGAGGTTGTAGTGAGCCAAGATCGAGCCACTGCACTCCAGCCTGGGACAGAGCAAGACTCTGTGTAAAAAGAAAAAAAAAGGGAAATCTCGTACCCGGGTGCCAGGGATGGAGGAGCTCAAGTCTGGGGGCAGGGGAGCCTTCCAGAACAAGTGAGTGGGGGTCTCCTGCCTGCCTCCCACTGCCTCTGGCTAGACTCACATCCACCTGGTGGCTCTGCTGACCCAGCCCTGTATTGGTCTAGTTGCTTGTATCTGTCACTTTTCTGGCTCTGTGTACTGGTTTTCAGGCCCCCGACACGGGGAATGGGAGTGGGGGCTGGAGAATTAAGGGAGAAAGCTGTGGCAGCTTGGGACAGGCTCTCTACTCGTCCTCAGTTGGCCCATGGCCTGGTACAAGTGGGAATTCCTGGCCCTGCCTGTCAGAGGAGCAGGTATGACAGCCACACGGGTGACACCAGGCCTAGGCACTCGGGTGCTTCACTCCACTAGGGCACGCAGGCGACGGGCACACTGGCAGAGGGCCTCGCGAAGGGCCCACTCCCCACCTGGCATTCGCCCTGCCATGGCCCGGGAAGCAGGCCAGGTCTGTGCCAGGCCTGCTGTGCCCAGGGGGAGGAAGGGCTCCGTGTTCTTTGCCTGTGTCTCTGTGGTAACCGCCAGGCGGAGGGCCGTGGCCCGCCGTGCCGCTCTCCAAAGCCCGACACCTTGGCTGGCACCTCTGCCAGCACCGGCCACCACGGAGGTGAGTTTCCAGGGCGACCGGTGCCTCTGCCAGGGAGAGGCTGGGTGGGTCACCGCCGGGGCTCCGGGCGCGGGAGTTGGTTGCCTAGGACTCCCCCTTCCCGTCAGAACTGGTTGGAGGAGTTTGTCTGGAACTTCAGGGGAGTCTTCATCTCCCATCTCGGGTATGAGAGAGAAGACTGGTGGTCTGCTCTGCTGCTGGTGCCTGTGTGTGCCCACTGTGGCCTTGCCAGCTGCCCCCAGCCCCGAGGGTTGGTCCAGGGTGGCTGTGGGCTGTCACGGCAGCCCCGTCCGGAGGGTGCTTCTTGGATTACCGGGACTTTTGTGCACTGCTTTCTTGTCTGCTCTCTTGAGAAGCCTGAGAGCCTGGTGCTATGATGGTTACTGTCCCCATTTATTGATGGAGAAACTGAGGCCCCAGGAGGTAAAACTAAGGCTAGGAAGACACAGAGCAGGCGCCAGAACCGGAACCTGTGCTCCAGGTCTCAAAAGAGTTCCCCAAACCCACAGGAAAGAATGGCCCCTTGGGGCTGGCTCATCCCAGGGCCCCCTGTGCTGTGACATTTCTAGCTGGCACTTTGTGGAGAGTTTCCAAGGAGTCCAGGGGCCAGGCTGGCAGCTGACCACCCTCCAGGAGGGGAGATAATGGATGCTGGGCCCCTCAGGGTGTGACATGCCCCACCCATCACAGTTGTGGAATAGACGTCACTGCCTCCTAGATCAGGGCCGCCAGGCTTGGGGACAGGCACTAGGCTGAGACTGGGGGACCCGTTGGGCCTTTGGTCCCTTCCTCAGCCAAGTGTGCCCAGCGCCCCCGCAGCCCCGTGGCCGCTCTCTCCCCTCGCCTCCGTCTGCCTGCAGCCTCCCTCTCCCGCTGTCATCCTTGGGCTCACTTTTGGGTCTTGGGCTCAGTTTCCATCTGTGTGTCCCCCTCGGCCTCTTCCTCTCTCCTCTGCTGTCCCCCACTTCAGGGTGTCACATGTTGAATTGGTGGCCCCGCGTGGGTGTCAGGCACCAAGCCCTGCAGGAGTGGAGGACAGTGGCTGGATCCCCCCCCACGTTTGCAGCCCATGGATGCTTTCATCATGTTTGCTCCCCTGCGTGCCTACCCGTCAATATCCTGGGGCTGTACCCATTTCCAGGGCATGACAGCTGGGCCCCCTGGCAAGCCCCAGGCTGGTCCGGAGACCTCTGCATCCCCGTCCAGGCCTGTTCCCACTGCTCCCGGAGAGTCGGCACATCTTGTGTCTGTTGTGCTGGGACAGCAGTGCCCTGTGAGGGCAGAGGGTTGGGATGGTGATGGTGCCACACCTGCCACCCGGCGTGGCCTCCTGGAGATTTCAACGCCTTGGTGCTTCACGTCTCACCTCCTGACCAGCTCTGACTTCAGCCTCCAGCCTGTGGGGACCCCTGCATCCTGGGGGCAGGAGGAGGAGGCAGAAGCCACCAGAGGCTGCCAGGAACCCAGTGTCAGGGGAGGTGGGGCTGAGCCAGGCCCGCCCGCTGTGCTGGGAGTTCCCATGCGTGGCCCAGCTGCGTCACCTCCTGCCAAGGTGTGTGCTCACCCGCCCACAGAGGGCCACCCCGGGACCTAGGCAGGCTAGGAATGGTGACGTCAGTGTCGGGAAATGACCAAGGAGTGTGTCCAGGCCTCACCCTTTTCATGTCCTCCCCAGGCTCTAAAAATAGATCACAAGAGACAGAAAGGGGTGACCTCTACCTGCCCAGCAGGAGGTGACAGGTTTTCCACCACGGCCTGACCTGAGTCTGAGTACCTGGCTGTCATTCCTCCCAGCCTTGGCCAAGCCCAGGTTGGAAAAGGTGATGGCCAAAGGTCATTGTCACCCATATACTGCCTTGTCCCCAGTTTCTGCTCTGAACTGCTGTGTGCCTGGCAGTCCCTAGGACTGCACCCCAGGCCCAAACCCCATTCCCTGGGGTCCTGCGTAAAAGCAGGCCTGGGTCCCGACTTGAAGGTCCAGAGGGGCAGCTTTTATGATCCACCTCTCATGTACCAGCCAAGGATGTGCCGGCCAAGGAGCGGGCGGAAGGAGGGAGGCACCAGCCAGGCAGAAGGGGCAGTGTGAAGACGGAGCTGCAGCAGTTCTGCCGAGAGGGACCCTGGAGGTGGGAGCTGGGGCCACAGCGAGCCAGTGGTCTTCTGCCTGAAGGCAGCCGGGGGCTTTGAGGGACCAAGACCCCACTGGCTGTGGTGTCTGGGGAACCAAAGATGGTATGGGAGCAGGGAGAAGAGGGACCACAGGGACTTGCCGACATGCCTCTCCCTGAACCGAGACAGCTGCTTAGGGGCTGGGGAGCGATGTAAGATGCCCAGCAAGTCTCTCCTCGCCTGTCTGCCCGCTGTCTCCGTCTCCTGCTGTCCCTCTCTGTGGTCCCCTGGGCTCACTTTTGGGTCCTGGACTCAGTTTCCATCTGTGTATCCCCTTCTGCCTCTTTCTCCTCTGCTTCCCTCCACTTTAGGCTGTCACACGGTGAATTGGTGGCCCCTCCAGGGTGGCAGTGACTCCCTGGGGCATTGGGCACTGAGCACTGCAGGAGTGGGGGACAGTTGTCAGAGCGATCCCTGGCTGAGGGCTGCAGGATCGGGGCGGGGTTGGGATGGAGCACATGCCTGGCTCCAGGGGGCAGCCGCAGCCAGCTTCCGGCCAGCCTCCGGTGGCCCTCGGGAACACAGCCCCAGTGTGGTCAGGTCAGCCAGAGTTACAGGAGAAGTGGGAAATGTGGGTTTTTATATGAAGTCACCTGACCTTCTACTGTTGGCTTACATTTTGAAAACACTTCGTAAGCCAAACAAAACACACGTGTGGGCGGGATCTGGCTGCCAGCTGTCAGTTCACAGCCTGCCTTTGCAAGTTCCTCTGCAAGCAGCGTCCCGACTTCCGAAAGGTCTGTGCAGCCGTGTTCTCTGGGGGCTTGTGGGGGTAGCACCCAAGGAAAGGCAGGTGCACTTCCCAGGGGGAGGTTGGGAACCTGAGAACGCCAGGTGGGGGGTGGGGAGCATGAGCTGGGGCAGGATGGAGGAAGGGACCGACGCCGGTTCCTAAGAACCCCCCATTTTCGGGGGGTGCTTTGTGCTCTTGAGAGTCCTTAGTTCCTCCCGGCAGATGCTCCAACAGCCAAGCACAGGGTGTCATCAGCCTCGAGTGTCAAACCCACCCAAGTTCCCTGGGACTGTCCCCAGCCTCCTCTGACCGCCCCATCTGGGCATCGGGACTCGGTTTCCAGCTGCCCACTGCCTTGGTCCCCAGAGCAGCCTCTTTTGTTGTAAAGATGCCATGAGTGACCTCTGCACACACGGAGAGTAACACAGGAAATGGTGAGCCTGGCCAGGTGTTGCTGCCTGGGGTCAGAAGTTTGTAGCCCTCTCTGGAGGACTGCTGGGAACCTCAGAGGCATCAGAGGGTGGGTCTCAAGCTGTTTCCTTTTTCTTCTTTTTTTTTTTTTTTTTTTTTTTTTTTTTTT
>NW_016107953.1:715838-717208 GCF_001604975.1 Cebus imitator | reverse complement strand
TTTTAGTAGAGACAGGGTTTCACTATGTTGGCCAGGCTGGTCTCGAACTCCTGACTGCAAGTGATCCACCCTCCAGGGCCTCCCAAAGTGCTGGGATTACAGGTGTGAGCCACTGCACCCAGCCATTTTTCTTCTTATAACTTTTATTATGGATAATTCCAAATAGACACAAAAGTAGAGAAAATGGCATAAAGACCCCCAGCCTTCTCGACCGTCAGTGCAGGGCTGCTCTTACTCCCCTCTCACTGTCCCACTCCCTGCCCGCCCCTGGAGATGTTCACATGAATCCCAGGCATGTCCTGCGTCCACTGATAGTCCAAGATGTCACTCCACTAGTGACCGCAATACCATTCTCACACCTAAAAAGATGTCTAACGTCATCAAATATGCAGCAGTGTTCAGACAGTCCACGTGTCTTGTAGTTTGTTGTTGTTGTTTTGAGACAGAGTCTTGCTCTGTTGCCCAGGCTGGAGTGCAATGGCACAGTCTTGGCTCACTGTAACCTCTGCCTCCCGGGTTCAAGTAATTCTCCTGCCTCAGCCTCCTGAGTAGCTGGGATTACAGGCATGCGCCACCACGCCTGGCTAGTTTTTGTATTTTTAGTAGAGATGGAGTTTCACCATGTTGGCCAGGCTGGTCTCGAACACCTGACCTCGTGATCCACCCGCCTCGACCTCCAAGACTGCTGGGATTACAGGCATCAGCCACTGTGCCTGGCCCAGTTGTTTTTTTTTTAAAATGGTTGTCTTGCTGATATCATGATCCAAAATCCACACATTGCATTTCATAGATGTCTCTTATTCTTCTTTTAATCTATAGTTTCCCCTTTCTGTTTCCTCTGAAATGTATTTGTTGAAAAAACTGGGTTGTTTGTCCTGTAGAGGTTCCCACAGCCTGGATTTGTGGATTGCACCCTTCTGGTGTGTTGAACACGTTCCTCTGTCCCCTGTAATCCTGCAAGTGGTAGTTACATGCAGAGGCCTGCTTCGATTTGGGTTTGGGTTTTAGGAGAACATTGTGAGTGACGCTGTGCTGTCCCAGGATGGCCTTGCCCTCGGCTAGGGTGTCCCCACAGCCTGCAGTAGGCACAGGAGGCCTCAGGAGAGGGCCTTGCATGCAGGAGGCATCCAGTGAATGCCAACCCCAGTTGCTAACCACGTGGGGCAGAGTCGCAGGCCAACCCGATCTGGGGACTTTGGGCACCACATCCTGTGCAGGGAGCTTTACCTATGCTTTAATTAGGGGTGTGTGTGTCTCTGTCTCTGTATGTGTCTATGTGTGTGTATCTGTGTCTGTGTCTCGATACCAGTGTGTGTCTGTGTGTGTGTATGTGTGTCTGTGTCTCGATACCTGTGTGTGTCTGTGTGTGT
>NW_016107953.1:686437-714233 GCF_001604975.1 Cebus imitator | reverse complement strand
TGTGTGTCTGTGTGTATCTGTGTCTGTGTCTCGATACCTGTGTGTGTCTGTGTGTGTCTCTGTGTGTGTATCTGTGTCTGTGTCTCGATACCTGTTTGTGTCTGTGTGTGTGTATCTGTGTCTCGATACCTGTGTGTGTCTGCGTGTGTCTGTGTGTGTGTATCTGTGTCTGTGTCTCGATACCTGTGTGTGTCTGTGTGTCTGTGTGCGTGTATCTGTGTCTGTGTCTCGATACCTGTGTGTGTCTGTGTGTCTGTGTGCGTGTATGTGTGTCTGTGTCTCGATACCTGTGTGTGTCTGTGTGTGTCTATGTGTGTGTATCTGTGTCTGTGTGTGTCTATCTCAAGCTTGTTTTTCCCTTTTTGTGGAGAACGAGGGTCTTGCTGTGTTGCCCAGGCTGGTCTCCAGTTTCTGGGCTCAAGAAATCCTGCCTCTGCCTCCCTAAGTTCTGGGTTACAGGCATGAACCACCATACTCAGCCTCAGAGTATGTATGTCTCTGTATGTGTCTCTATCTGTGTCTGTGTGTGTGTGTCTCTGTGTGTGTCTGTGTCTCTGTGTCTATGTGTCTGTGTGTGCATCTCTGTGTGTCTTTGTGTGTCTGTCTCTATGTCTGTGTGTGTGTCTCATGTGCAGCCTGAGCAGTGATCAGACTTCCCAGGAGTTGGAAGGGGAGTCCCAAAGGTGGGTGAACAAGGCAGGAAGAGGAACTTTGAAAAACAGACACTGGCCAGAGGGACTAGCTAAGTAATGCCCCCTCCCACCTCAGCGCCTGTAGATATAGTCAGATGGAAGGGAGCCAGGCCAGCCCCATTCGGGGGTTTAGTGTGATGAATTCTTTACTCTTCACCTCTTCAGGGTCCTTGAGGCCACCCCTTGCTCCAGCACCCAGACCTTCAAGGCCACCCCTCACCCCAAGCACCCAGGACCATCAAGGCCAGAATAGCGATGACTCCTCTGTGTCCTCGTGAGTCACTTGCCCTGGGCTGTAAAACAGGCAGGGCTTCTTGTTCCTGGGCCCATGGCTCAGAGAAGGAGATAAAGAGAGCAGAGGATATAAAGTCAGTGGCAGGCAGCTTCTGGACTTTCAGTTCCTGGAGGCATTGGGAGCTTGGCCTCAGGAGAAAGGAATGGGAGGAGGAGCTTAGGGCCAGAGTGCAGTGTCCAGGTCACCTCTTTGTGGCCCTGTGGGGACCTCCTGCCTCTAAATGTGCCTCACCCACATCACCCTCCCTGGCCGAAGGGCTTGGAAGCTTTCTAAACAGCCTCTAGGGATCTCCGTCTCAAACCAAATCTACCCATCTTGCTTCTTAAAAAAACAAAAACAGAAACAAAAACAAAAAACAGGCTGGTTGCAGTGCCCACACCTATAATCTCAGCACTTTGGGAGGTGGAGGGATCGCTTGAGGCCAGAAGTTCAAGACCAGGCTGGCCAATGTGGGGAAACCCTGTCTCTACTAAAAATACAAAACTAGCCAGGGACGGTGGCGGGTGCCTGTAATCTCAGCTACTCGGGAGGCTGAGGCAGGACAGTCGCTTGAACCCAGGAGGCAGAGGCTGTAGTGAGCCAAGGTCGAACTACTGCACTCCAGCCTGGGTGAAAGAGTGAGACTCTGTCTCAAAAACAAAAACAGCATTTATCACATGCACCTGATTATTACAATACTGATTTTAGAAATCAGAGATTCAGATAAGTAAAATGAAAACAAGTATAGCTTCCACCCAGCTGTAACTTACCACCATGATTTTTGTGAAGCGGGCCCCTCTAGTCGTGTGCATGTGGGGGTCTGGTTCTGAAAGGGTGACCCGCGCCTGGCTGCCTCACTCCAGTCACAGTGGAAGCTGTGTTTTCCATGGGTGTCTGAGGCTTGGCACTTGGGAAGCGGGCAAGATGTGCTCATGGAATGTGCTGTCTGGTCCCGCCCTCTTAATTTACAGATGGAGAAACTGAGGCCCAATGGTATGGACTAGACCTGGAAAGGTTGGCATGGCCAGGGCTGCTGGCAGCGATTGCTGGCCTCCATGAGAACTGAGGGCTGAGGCTGGGGCAGGCCCAGCAGTGGGTGAAGCATGAGGAAGGGTCCCATTCATTCATCCATTCTCCTGGCCCTGCCGTTAAGCCCCAGGCTCTGTCTTCCTTCCCCACTGGTTTCCAGAAAACAGTAGTTGAGGCTCTCCCTGTCCTTGCTTCCCCTTCACCCCAGCAGCCTCACTTCCACCCTGAGACCAGGAATGTCCAAGCGACAAACAGCCCCAGCTGACAGACCCAGCAGCCAGGTGCTCTGCTCAGCTTTGTCATTCTTTTTTTTTTTTTTTGAGACGGAGTTTCGCTCTTGTTACCCAGGTTGGAGTGCAATGGCGTGATCTCGGCTCACCGCAACCTCCGCCTCCTGGGTTCAGGCAATTCTCCTGCCTCAGCCTCCTGAGTAGCTGGGATTACAGGCATGCGCCACCATGCCCAGCTAATTTTTTGTAGTTTTAGTAGAGACGGGGTTTCACCATGTTGACCAGGATGGTCTCAATCTCTTGACCTCGTGATCCACCCGCCTTGGCCTCCCAAAGTGCTGGGATTACAGGCTTGAGCCACCGCGCCCGGCCAGCTTTGTCATTCTTGACCCCTCCCTCCTTGTCAGATGCCTCTCAGCCCCAACCTTGGTGCCTCTGCTCTCCCCCACCTCCCTGGCTGCTGCTCTATTGCCTCCTCTCAGCCTGACCCTCCTCTGAGGGTATCTGTAAGGCTGAAAGGGGATAGTGTGGGGCTTGGCCACCAAAATGGTAGGGCCCCACTCTCTGACCCTTCCCCCCACTGCACACACAGCCCCACACTCAGGATTTCCAATTGCACTGACGTGGTCACTGGGCACATGATCAGACTCTCCAAACTCTGCATGAGCCGGTAGCCAGGTGCAGGCACTGCCGAGTGCTTTATGTCAATTACGTAACGACATTCTCTCAGCAACTTTTTGAGGAAGTCATTTTTACTACCCAGATTTTCCAGATGAAGAAAGCGAGTGAGGCTGAGAGGGGTTAAGCAACCTGTGGAAGGCCACAGAGCTGGGGAGACGCTTCGCTGAAGCTGACTCCAGGAGGGCTTCCCCACACATCATCAGCACGTACACACTGCAGCCCTACACAACACACGCACTGCAGCAGTGTGACACGGACACGGTGCCTAACCCGGGTACCCACGGCCCCACGACACACGTGACTCCGGTCCTCCGGGATACCCAGCCCACGCGCGTCCCTCGGCCTCTCCGGCCCCGCCCTCTTTGCTCAGACCCCGCCCTTCCACGCTCCCCGCCCCGCCCCGGGCCTGACCTCGGCGGGGACGGGGCCGCGGGCGCGCGCACGCACGCACACACACGCGCTTCCCCCGGCCTCTCCGGCCCCGCCCTCTTTGCTCAGACCCCGCCCTTCCACGCTCCCCGCCCCGCCCCGGGCCTGACCTCGGCGGGGACGGGGCCGCGGGCGCGCGCACGCACGCACACACACGCGCTTCCCCCGGCCTCTCCGGCCCCGCCCCTGGCCCCGCCCTCTTCACCCTCCGGCCCCGCCCCCAGCCTGACATCAGCAGGGGCCGGGCCGCGGGCTCAGAGCGGAGGCTAAGCCGAGCCGCGCGGGCAGCGCCACCGCCCCCGCCGCGCGCCGGGCCGGCCCCGCGCCCGCGCCGCCCCGGGTCCCGCGGCCCGGCTCCCGCCGCGGGCCTTCCATGGTGCAGCGCATGTGGGCCGACGCGGCCGGGCCTGCCGGCGGCTCCGAGCCGCTGTTTCCGGGCTCCCGGCGGAGCCGCAGCGTGTGGGACGCCGTGCGCCTGGAGGTGGGCGTCCCCGACAGCTGCCCGGTGGTGCTGCACAGCTTCACGCAGCTGGACCCCGACCTGCCGCGCCCGGAGGTGGGTGAGCTGGGGTGGCCCGGCGGGGGGCGCGTCGGAGCCTCCCGACCCGCGGCAGGGCTGGGCGGGCCGGGGTGAGCCCCGGGCGGGCCGGGCGACCCCAACGGGCCGCCTCCTTCCTCTCTCCATAGGTGGGGGTCGGGGCCTTCTGCAGAAATCAGCCAGTAGGGTGAGCAGGGTGCTGCCGCCGCCGCGCCCGTTCCAACAGTAGGGGCCACTGCTAGGATTTTGCCCCCCTCAGTACTGTCCCAGGGCCTGTCACCGAGCCCCCGCAGCCCAGGTGGACCTTTTCCTGCAGCACTGCCACTGTTTACATCCGTGGCCTGTGCCTTATTTCACTCAGTCGCCAGCCCGGGGCCTGCACTGCACCGTTGGGCTTTACGATGCAGGTGTCGATCCTTGGTCGGGGAGGCAAAATCCTAGAATCCTCAGAGGTGACTGGGACCATGTCGGCCTTCCAGACCGAGTCTACTTGGGGCAGAAGTGGATCTGGTGACCAGGGACATCGGGGCTGCTCAGAGGCGGGGGTCCGGGGATGGGGCGGAGCATCAGGCCTCCAACATGTGGGACCAGATGTCCTGGTGGTGACGCGAGGAGGGTGCTTAATTGGAAAGAGTGCCAGCACCCTGAATCTGTAAGGTGTGGGGAGGATTCGGAGAAGGGAGTGGTGTACCTGTGACGGATGGAGGGGATGGTGACTATGTGCGGGCTGGGGCTTGTTTCTCGTGTGCCCTGGGCAGGGGGCCATGGGTCTCTGGGTGGTGCCATCTGCCTCCCACCTGACTGCTCCTGACTGCACAGCAGAGGTAGTGGAGCCCAGAGCACCCCCCTCACCCTGCTCTGCCTGGGCACAGGGCCTGCACAGAGGCCAGCCCTGGGTTGGGGGCTCAGGGCCCATGAGAGCTCTGGCCGGGCTGCATCCTTAACAGTGATGGTTCCGAGCCCCGTGCTGCGTCGTGTCCGCCTGGTGCATCTCCAGTCCCTTTGTGGCTTTAGACTGTGGCGCGTTGTGATTGCTGGAGATTGTTAGCCTGGGTCTCATGCTTCTTGGTGTCCCGGTACCTAGACAGGGCCTGGATGAGACATGTTTCTCCGCCCAGTGTTGGAGAGAGCTCTTGGTGGGGGAACACCCCATGCCTAAGAGACCCTTTCCTCCTGAGCTTGGCAGATGGCCGGACCAGACGTGTTCCCCCAACCCTCATCTACCCGGGGCCCTGTTCCTCATTGGCGGCTGGAGAGGGACCCCTGGGAGGGTGGGGGTGGGAGGCTGACGACTGACACCAGCCCAGCGCTCATCTGGCTTTCATTATGTCTGGCAGCAGCTCGGGCTTTGTGTGCTGGGAGGGTCCGGCCAAGCACTCACAGGGGCCGAGCAGGTTCTCTCTCCCTCTGTCCATCTTGGTCCCTGAGGAACCAGGGAGAGGCAGAGCTGAGCCCTACCCCTGCCTGGGGTCTTGCCTTCCCTCTCTCTGGCCTTGGTGCTCCTTGCCCAGCCTCAGCACTGAGGTCCAGCCCATGGCTGCTATTTAGAAATCAAAGGGGAAGCTTCTGGCTGGGTCAGGGAAACCAGGATCCTGGCAGGAGAGAAGGCCACTGCCGGAAACCGAACACAATGACCATTTACCAAAGGCCCAAGGGAGGGGGCGGGGAAGTCCCTGTCCCTCTTGCCAACACCCCCTCAATCCTGGGGCTGGTTTCCTGGTGGCTATGTGGCCTGCCAGAGCTGACTCTGCACACTTGGTCCCTGTCCTCTGGAAACCACCAGACAGCTTCTGCTTCCCCCGCGCCCCGTTTCCCTACCTAGCGTCCGCCCGGTGCTTCCCTCTGGGCTGCTAGCCGCCCTCGCATCTGGGCCTCTGCATATCTTCTCGATTCTAAGCGAAGCCACCACTGACCCCGCTTGGCCTGCACAGTTCTTGCTCTGGAGGTTACCTGACCCCTTGCTCTGGACAGGCTGTGGCTTCAGCCAGGCCAGAGGTGCAGGTTGCGGGCCACCGCCTCATTTTCTCCAGCTTAGACCATCCAACACTACCTTCTAGGAAGCTGGGGGGGTCAGAGAAGGGAAGTCTCTGACCTAAACACCCGTGCAGCCAGCAAGGGCTGCAGCCAGGTTTTGAGCATGGGCTGTGTTCTCTGCAGCACCTACTATGTGCAGGCACCATCAGGAATCGGAGGAGGACAGGGCAATACTCGCTGTCAAAGGCCAGACAGCCCAGAAGCCCCAAGGTCAGGTGAGCGGTAGGGAAGCTTATGGTTCAGAGGAAGGCAAAAGTGCTTTCGGCCACAGGACGCTGGGGAGAGCTGGCAGGAGGAAGCGGGCCCAGAGCTGGACCCTAAAGCTTTAAAATAATAGCTAATAGGAGCCGGCACGTTTTGGGAAGGTCCTAGACTAAGTAATTTGCATCACCTCTTTTTGGGGTCAGGATTGTTAAGAGCCCACTTGACAGATGAAACCAGAGGCAACAGAGATTAGATTGCACGGAGTGACCAAGAGTCAGTGGCAGAGGCAGGATTCTGACCCAAAGACATGTTTCTCTGCCCAGTGTTGGGGAGAGCTCTTGGTGGGGGAATACCCCGTGCCTGAGAGACCCTTTCCTCCTGAGCTTGGCAGATGGCCGGACCAGACGTGTTCCCCCAACCCTCATCTACTTGGGGCTCTGTTTTTCATTGGCAGCTGGAGAGGGACCCTGGGAGGGTGGGGGCGGGAGGCTGAGGGCAGTTGTAAGTGGGTAGGCGTGAAGGCGGCTTCTCTGTATTCACAGGGAGCACCCCCCTTCGGCCTCCCACGCCCTCCCACTCCCTGATCTCTTGACCACACTGTGTGCAGGTCTTTGGTTTAATCCCCAGGGCTCATGAGTACTTTGGACACTGAAGACCCCAGAGCAAGGGGCCTGTCCCCACGTAGGCATGTGTGCCTGTGTGCAGACTGTGGTCTTCCAGGAGAGCTTCCTAGGTGACTTCAAAGGGGCAGCCCCCAAGACCTTCAGGTTCTCCTCTTGCTCTACTCTTAGGGAGGGTCCCCCAGGAGAAGAAGGGGAGCAGGCTGGCTGGTCCTGGGTCTTTGTTCCTTCTCCAGGTGGAGGATGGTCAGGCATGCTAGCCTGTTTCCCAGGAGGCTTAGGAATGGCCGCAAGAGACGTTATGCTGCTCGCTGGCAGGGCTGGGGTCTGATTCTTAACCTGGAAATTGGACAATTCCAGGCCCGGTCTGCGTTGCCAGTAAGAGAAGATTGGGGAGATCTATCGCTGGCCCTGTGCGGGCAGGCTCTGAAGGAGCCAGTGGGGCGGTTTCAGGAAGTTGTGCCCAGGCAGTTGACGACCCGTTCCCAAGGGCTGCTGGCCAGCCGCCCAGATGGCTCCCATGGTGTGGTACCACCATGCTGTGGCCATCCTGTGCCAGGGTTGGACTTCCAGCCTTGCAGGCCCAGAAATGCAGCACCAGCAGGGCGATGCTCCCCATCTGATTCTCACGGGGCAGACGCTGAAGCCTGCAGCCTCACACAGGACAAGCTGAGCTTCGAGCAGACTCAATTCTCCCAGTTCCGAACACCTTGGCTGCCCACAGGCCAGGGAGGAAGTGGGGTGACAGCCCAATGGTTGCTTGGCAAGCAGAGCAGGGCACCTGCATTGGAGGGTTGTGGCGTCTTCTGCCATAGGGAGCTTGCATGCTGTGGCAGCCTCCCTTGCAGTCATTCCTGGGGCCTTTTGTCCATGTCAGCCGAGGGATAGGGAGCCTGGGCTCTGGAGGGAAGAGACCTGTGCTGGGATGCCCTCAGCCCCCTGGCAGCTGTAGACGTGCTCCTGTTCTGAGCCTCAGTTTCCTCATCTGTAAAGTGGACGTGATGCCAGTTCCTCCTCGTAGGGTTCTGGTGAGGACCGAGCGAGACAGGAGGCCTGAGGAGCAGCCTGCATAGTGCTTGGCACAGTGGACAGGTGGCAGCTGCCACAATGAAGTTTTCTGATGACGTGCCAGGGGAGTGGCCTGAGCCTTCCAAGTGCTCTGGGCTCCTGGGGCATGTCACCTGGCACCTTCAGCATGGTGCTTCCCTGGCCTGGCATCTTGCAGGCCTTTTGCCCAGGGCACATCCCCAAACCTCTCAGAGATGCAGGTGCTGGAGAGCTGGCCCTGCCACCCTCCCCACCGAACTTGCTGTGTTACCTGAGGAAGTCCTTCCTGTCTCTGGCCCCTCCTCCACATCTATGCCACAAGCGACTGTACTCTGCTCCAAGCCCGGGACCGTGGCAGAGGCAGCGCCAGGTCTGGGTGGGTCCCAGCGGGCCAGGGTTCAAGTCCCTGTCCTGGCTCCCACTTCCTGGCTCCTGACTTGGGCGAGTTCTTACCAGGCTGCTTCCTTATCCATCAGGTACGGTGTTAGGAGGATTAACCATGATGAGTCTGCAAAGGGGCCTACACCCAGGAGGTCCCTGCACATGCTGGCTGCTGTGGCTGGTTAAAGTTGGGGCTGGACTTTGAGCTGGCCCTGCCCTGCACCCCCTCGGGACCAGCCATGCCCCTCCTGGGCCTGGCCCTTTGTTTACCTGTCAGGGGCCGGGCGTGGACAGGGACCTCAGATGCACGAGGCTTGCGGCTGACCTGGAGGGCTGGGTCTCCCCTCTCCTGCTTGAGGCACCATTTTCCCATCAGTGAGTAGCAAGGCGCAGGCTGGCAGGGAGGGTTTCTGGAGAGATGGGCCAGCCTTTGAGGGCCTCAGCACAGGCCGGTTCCCAGCCTCCACTTTCCAGGCCAGGGAGCTCCCTGGTGGCTAGGCACCTCATGTCAGCCCCATCTGAGGCCACCTCTGTGGGCCGCAGTGCCCAGGACCTGGAGTGTGGCCCACCCACACCCAGGGCTGGCCTCCTGTCATCCTGGGGCCTTGTCCATGCGTGGGGATCAGGATTGGGTCCACCCACCCGGAGCTGGAGGGCAGGCCTGAGGGCATGCGGGTCGTCGGACATTGCATTCCGCCTCCTTTGGTTGGACTTGTGGTCTGAGAGGAACCAGGACATGGACTTGAGAAGTCCTAGGCTGTCACCTCAGCCTGCACACGCCCCACTTGCTCTGCTCTCCGGGCCTTGGTCCCACTTCTGTAGGATGGAGAAGACGCACAGCAGTGTGAGCGTTGCGCTGCCCCGGGAGCCTGGGCTCTGCAGAGAGCGAGCAGCCTTGTGATGCAGTTCACCTTTGGCTTCTGTATTGGAGCGAGAAGCTGAAGTCAAAGCTGCTCCCGCCCGCCGGGTTTCAGGGTGACTCAGCCTCTCTTTACAGTGCCCGTGGGCCAGGTCCCCGAGCCTCAGGCAGGTCTCACACAAGTTCCCCTCAGGGTTCTACCGCCCAGCGTCCATTGCCGGCCCCGGGGGCTGTGGAGTGTTTCCCACTGTCACCCCGTCAGGTGTCAGTCGCCAGGCTGCATGCCTTCTCTCTTGACCCCCGCTGTCGCCAGAGAGAGCTGTTGCTGTCCCCTCCAGCTCACACACTGAGGCCAAGGGCCGAGGGGCTGGGCAGAGCTGGGAGCTGGATCCTTGAGAGACGGTGAACTGCCGTGTGGTGGGCCAGAACTGTAGGGGGCTGGCAAGCACCCCGGGTGACCTCTGCTGACTGGGACCTGAGCAGCAGCTCAGAGGGGCGTGGGTGTTCCCCCAGGACCACTCACACACGTGGAGGCTCTTTCCACGCACAGAGCCCGGGAGGGCTGGGGCGGAGCAGCACGTGGTGCAGGGCTGCTGGGCTCCTCACTCTACTTCAGCCCTCAGCCAGGTCTCCTTGGGAGGGGCCCTGGAGTTCCTGGAGCCCTCCCTGGCGGGGGGGGTGGTAGGGGACACTAGTTATGACTTCCGAGGAAAGGTGTCCCAGTCCAGAGCAGCACCAGAGGGCGGATGCTGGGAGGAGGTGTCGTCAGCCTTGGTGGGGAGATGGCAGGGGTGCGGCGGGCCCCGTGGGACCCCCTCAAGACCCTCACTGTTCTACCCAGAGGGAGTCTGGGCTGGGCCTGTGGCTTCCTCCATCAGCCAGGGACATGGCATCCTGCTGGCCTGTCACTCTGAGAAGGCTGATCAGGTGACACACTCACTAGACACCACACAGGCCCCGTTTTCCCTCCTTATCTTCAGGGCTCTGGGCTGTGTCCCTGGGGACACTGGGGGGTGCCGCCATACCACCCTCACTGCACCGACTCAAATGTTAGAAAGCCAGGCTGTGTGTTCACAGGCACAGCTGCCAGCTGGGTCCCAGAGCCCAGGGACATCAGCATGCCTGCTGGGGGTGGGACGGGCAGGAGTGTCCCGAGGACACAGCCAGGCACGTGGCATTCTCTTCTCCTCCCAGCAGTCAGCTCAGAGCGGCTGCTGGGCGCCTGCCCTCGGGGGAAGGCGTTTTCTCTGCATCAGCTGTTTACTAGGCCGGTCCTCGTCTCCCTCGGAACTCCCAGCCAGAGCACCCTGTGGCACGGCCCTGCCCACATGGGCTGTCTGCTCTGCTAACAGTGACCCAGGGTGGCCTGTGGGTGCTGGAGCCCTCCTTTCCTGCTGCAGAGGGCCCCGGGGCAGCGGCCAGGGCTGTCAGCTGCTTGCTGTGTCCTGTGAGGGGGTCAGAGCAAGGGATAGAGGCCCCACTCTGCTGCTTTGTGCGAAGACCCCAGGAGAGCCTGCACCTCTGCCATCTTAGCAGGCAGTTTAAGTGGTGCCTGTGCTCCAGTAGCTGTGTGGCCTGGTTCCGTGCCTGCTGCTGCTACTGTGGTGAGAGGACAGAGAGGACAGGCCGGCTCCATGCAGGCTGGAACGTCTCCCCAGCTGTGACAGGGTGGCAGCTCCCTCACCCCAAGCATGCGTGCTCTCAGCATTGGGCCTGCATCCCTCCCCACCACCGGCCTGGCAGAAGAGGGCCCCCAGGGTAGGGGAGGGTGCAGGGATGTCACATGACACCAAGCAGGGCTGGGCCAGCTGCCATCTAGACCAGCTCAGGGATGGCCAAGGCCACCTGGTGTCAGCCCTTCCTGGGGGTTGGCCTGGCCAGGGACACCTCTGTCCAGCAGGCACTGATGGTGCTCTGCCAGGACCTGGGTACTGTGCCAGGCTCCCCGGGGGTTAACGTCCAATCCCCTGTGGTGAGCTTGTCCTGCACGAGACCTCAGAGCTTCTGCCAGTGACTCGGGCACTCAGGATACTGCCTGCCTCCCAGCTGGTCCAGATGTGGCTAAAATCCGCGGGAGACACCAGCCCTCCCAGGTGAGCCAGTGGCCTTCACAGGAGGCAGTCTGGGACCCAAGGCAGCCAGAGTGGCCAGGTACCCTGGTCACTGTAACCTCTAATGCTTTTCTTCTCCGAGGGATGATTTTCTAGGCAGGGGAGAGATGTGTAAGTCAGGAAAAGGGGGGAGTGAGCACGTGTCCGTTTTCCCGTCAGTGGAAGGGCCGGACCTCCCCTGACGTGGGCTGTTTGTGGGTGTGAATGTGCCTGTGGGTTCCCTGCTAACTACCAAGAAACAGGCTGGCCCTCTGTCCAGAGGCGGTGGCAGTCAGGAGCCCAGCATGACACCTGCAGCCTTCCTGTTGGTATGAAGCCCAGAGTGGGAGGGTGACCTCGGGTCAGAGGAAGTGCACTTCCAGGATGGCTCCTGGGCCTCCAAGGGTGGGCAGGAGGCAGGCGGCCAGGGTCCCGTCCACAGCATGCTAGACAGTCTGCCTGGCTCCTGCAGGGGCTGAGGGAAGGGCCCGAGTCAGCACTGTCTCCCAGCTCCACACCCACCCGGGTTGGGGCACTGCCTGTGGGCTAATGACCCCGGGCCAGGCCAGTACCTCCCAGCTCCTTCCTAAACTCTCACAGGTCGGTGTCCTTACCCCCAACCCCGGCTCCTCTTCCTCTGCAAGCTCATCCTGTCCCTGGACAGAGCATACGGCACAGGGGGCTGTCAGGTTGAGGGTCATTGCGGCTAAGTGACCGAGGCCAGCCTGCCGGGTAGGGGGAAGTCTTTGTCTCCTAGGACGAGGGCCTTTCCCGACTGCCCGGGGCCAGATGCCCCCTTCCTGTTCCAGCCCAGGCCCGTGGTTTGGGGCTCTGTGGAACCCCAGCATTTGCCTGGATACCGCCCCCTCACGTGATGACGGTTGGGGAACTGGGAACTCCCATTGCCCAAGCAAGCATGAGGGCATGAATGAGCAGAGGGGAAGGAAGTGGCTGGGCTGCGACTGTCGGGAGTGCCCCACACCGGTCCAGACCTGTGCTGCGGGGTCAGCTGGGGCCTCCCAGGCTGGGCAGAGGAGGGGTGAGTGTGAGGACGGCCATGGGCCTCGGGCCCTGGGGACGTGGGGGGACCATCTCTCGGGGCACAGCCGCCTGGATCCGTCAGCTGTGTCAGAGCCCTGGCATCCCCGCCTCACCACTTACCCATGGTAGCATGACCTTGGAAACAGTTGCTCCTCTCTCAGCCTCCATTTACCCATCTGTGAAATGGCTGAACAACAGTCCCCACCATGGAAGGGGATGGCTCGAGAGCGGGCCAGTCCTGGGCAGGAGCCGGAGCCAGTTAATAGGGGATTGGAAGCTTGGTGGACCCATCATGTTCACGTCCCAGGCCGTGGCTAGCTGGGTCGGGGAAATGGCCTGCCATGACAGTGACCTTCTGCGCCCATGTTAAGCCTAGGCCCTCGAGCCGTGATCTCCTTTCACCCTGGGCTGAGTGTCTGTGCTCTATCTGGGGAACAGGCTGCAGAGGGCCACCCCCCTGCACAGTGGCCAGGCAGGCCCCTGACGTCCCCCCGCCCGGCTGCCGGGCACTGTCTTCACAGAGCTCCACGCAGGAGATCGGTGAAGAGCTGATCAACGGAGTCATCTACTCCATCTCCCTGCGCAAGGTGCAGCTGCACCACGGAGCCAACAAGGGCCAGCGCTGGCTCGGGGTGAGTGCGCTCCAGGTCTCCACCGTGAGACGCAGCTGGGAGTCCCTCCCAGGGCTTTGCCTCATAAGGGCCCCACGGTTCTGATCCTAAAGGAAACAGCCTCTCTCTCTTCCGGACTCCCACTGCCCAGCCCAGGCTTGGTCAGGTTTTCTGCAGCAAGTTTTCCCATTTGTATTTTTCTTTTTTGGGGACAGAGTTTCACTCTTGTCACCCAGGCTGGAGTGCAATGGCGCATCCTAGGCTCACTGCAACCTCTGCCTCCCAGGTTCAAGTGATTGTCCTGCCTCAGCCTCCTAAGTAGCTGGGATTGCAGGCATGCGCCACCATATCCGGCTAATTACTGTATTTTTAGTAGAGATGGGGTTTTACCGTGTTGGCCAGGATGGTCTTGATCGCTTGACCTCGGGTGATTCACCCACCTCGGCCTCCCAAAGTGCTGGGATTACAGGCATGAGCCACGAGCCCGGCCAAGTTTTCCCATTTGATCTCCCCGCCCCGGGTGTGCAGCCATCAGCCTCACCACCCTCCATGCCTTCTCCCAGACTTGCACACCGTCTGGAGTAGTGGGGCTGTCTTCACCAAGAGCAGCGTGTCAGGCTGTTTGGTGTCTGCAAATCGCCCTTTCCCAGAACACATCCCTGGGCTTCCTCCAGGTTGAGAGCCGGGGCCTGACTCAGCCGCGTAATATTCCAGAAGGGAGGCTGGAGCCACTGTGGCAGTTCCACTTCTTGTGGCTGTGGGACCACTGTGATTCCTCTGAGGCCACTTCAACAGTGCCACGGGAGCTGGGCATGGTGGCTCACTTTTGTAATCCTAGCATTCTGAGAGGCCAAAGCAGAAAGATCGCCTAAGGTCAGGAGTTTGAGACCAGCCTGGCCAACATGGTGAAACCCCGTCTCTACTAAAAATACAAAAATTAGCTGGGCGTGGTGGTGCGTGCCTGTAGTCCCAGCTACTTGGGAGGCTGACGCATGAGAATTGTTTGATCCCAGGAGGCGGAGGTTGCAGTGAGCCAAGATCCTGCCACTGCATTCTAGCCTGGGTGACAGAGCAAGACTGTCTCCAAAAAAAAAAAAAAAAAAAAAAAAAAGGGATGTTTTGTTAGAACTCCCAGATGATGCTCCTTCCACAGGGCAGCTACCATTACTCAGCTAACAACGACCTGAAGGTGTTAGTATTTTAATCATTCCCACTCCTCAAATTAATTTTTTCACTCGTTTGGAGACAGGGTCTCACTGTCACCCAGGCTGGCATGCAGAGGTATGATCGGAGCTCACAGCAGCCTTGACCTCCTGGGCACAAGTGATCCTCCCCTCAGTTCCCCAGGTCTCTGGGACCACAGGCGTGCAGTGCACCTGGCTAATTTTGTATTTTTTGTAGAAATGGGGTTTTGCCATGTTGCCCAGGCTGGTCTCAAACTCCTGGGCTCAAATGATTTGCCCAACTCGGACTCCCAAAGTGCTGGGATGACAGGCATAAGCTACCATGCCAGGCCCTAATTTTTTGAGACAGTTTCACTCTTGTTGCCCAGGTTGGGGTGCAATGGCGCGATCTCCACTCACCACCACCTCTGCCTCCCGAGTAGCTGGGATTACGGGTATGTGCCACCATGCCCAGCCAATTTTGTATTTTTAGTAGAGACTGGGTTTCACCACGTTGGTCAGGCTGGTCTCAAACTCCCAACCTCAGGTGATCCACCCGCCTCTGCCTCCTAAAGGGCTGGGATGACAGGCGAGAGCCACCGTGCCCAGCTCCCTGGCTAATTTTTAAATTTATAAACAATTTTTTGCAGAGATGGAGGTCTTACTTTGTTGCCCAGGCTGGTCTCAAACTCCTGGCTTCAAATGATGCCGCCACCTCAGCCTCCCAAAGTGCTGGGATTACCTCTTTGAGCCACCACACCTGGCGTAAAATTCTTTTAAAGCCGATAACCGTTTTCTGCTAGACACTCAGTCCTTCCTCTTGCCACATACCACTGAGGGCTCGGGGTTCCATCTGCGCTCCAGGAGGTGTGTGCTGTCACTGACTGTCTGTCCCTCCTCAGTATGAGAATGAGTCGGCCCTGAACCTTTATGAGACTTGCAAGGTGCGGACCGTGAAGGCTGGCACACTGGAGAAGCTGGTGGAGCACCTGGTGCCCGCCTTCCAGGGCAGCGACCTCTCCTACGTCACCATCTTCCTGTGTACCTACAGAGCCTTCACCACCACCCAGCAGGTCCTGGACCTGCTGTTCAAAAGGTGAGCACGTGCCTTCCACTGCGCAGGTCCACAGCAGCCCCACCCCCATCTGGCCGTGGATCTTGGCCATTCTGCTTCACCTCTCTGAGCTTTGCTTTGCTCATACGAGAAGAAACTGGGTGCTGAGAGGACCTCATGGGGTTGTCAGGCCTGGGTGGGATGATCTGTGGAAAGCGCTTCTCCAACGTCTGGCCCTAGGGAATGGGCTCAAGGGCTGCGGTGCTCGTATTTATGATTTTCCTGTTCCCCATGGGGAAGCTCTCTGCCCCAAGCCTCACTTTGCACGTGGCCTTGGGCAAAGCAGTTTTTCCACTTGTCAAGGACATTCCAGAGTCTATCTGGGGGCTGTTGGAGGAGCCCAAGGGCCACTCAGCTGGGAAGGCGCTGGTTGGGGCTTATTCGTTGAACAAGTGTATGAAGCACCTACTGTGTGCGGATCCTTTTCTAGGCATTTAGTATAATTTGGTGAAAAAAAGCAGAAAAGGGCCGGGCACAGTAGCTCACGCCTGTAATCCTAGCACTTTGGGAGGCCAAGGTGGGTGGATCACCCGAGGTCAGGAGTTCAAGAACAGCCTGGCCATCATGGTGAAACCCCATCTTAAAAAAAAAAAGGCAGAAAAGTCCCTGCCCTGCTGGGCCTCCGTTCTAGTTGGAGAGTCCGACGGTAACACTAGACGTCGTAAGCAGGTACGGTAGATGTGACGCCCTCACGGCCTCCTCTAGATACGGATGCATCCTCCCCTACTCCGATGAGGATGGTGGACCCCAGGACCAACTTAAAAAGTGAGTGAGCTTTGAGCCAAGAGGAAGGGACGGAATAGTGGGAGAGTGCATGGGGCCGGGGCCGGCTGGGCACAACCCTGGCTCCCACGCTTCTTGTGGTTCCCGCTAGAGGGCCAAGGTCTGGGGGCTTCAGCTGCAGGAGGAAAGACAACCTAGAGCTGTGGATGGGTCCCGGGGAGGCTGGGGCTCAGAGCAGCCCCCTCGAGAACCCGTCCCACTGTGCCTTATCCCAGAGGGACTTGCCTCAGTGTGCCCTGATCTGGGGACACAGGGCAGGAGGTGGGATGAGCCTCTACTCTCATGTGGCCTTGCCCCTCAGTGAGTGCTCAGCAGGCAGACCACACCCCACCGTCTGGGAGAACTGGATCGGGGGAAGATGAGACCCACATGCAGCTCTCAGAGAATAAGGCAGCTCCCCAGCACTGAGCTACATGTTGAGGTGCCACCAGAGACCTGCGGATGCCGGGCGGGAGGACAGATCCCTCATGGCATTTATGTTCCAGGGAGGGGGGGCCTGGGAGACACGCAGGTGTGTGTGTGGGGCTTCCCTGAGGGAGGAGAGAGGTGGTCGCCGCTGACCAGGGGCCTCCTTGGTTCTTGGTCTGGATAGCCAAGGGGATTGGGCTGGGGTGGGTAGCCTCCAGATGGACAGGGGCCGGTACAGGAGCCCAGCCTGGCCCAGGGGAGCTGTGGGAGGGCCGTGGGGAAGGGGAGCCCAGGCCTCTGACTCTGCTGCCTGCCCACCTGTCCCCAGTGCCATCTCCTCCATCCTGGGCACCTGGCTGGACCAGTACTCGGAGGATTTCTGTCAACCCCCGGACTTCCCCTGCCTCAAGCAGCTGGTGGCCTATGTGCAGCTCAACATGCCAGGCTCAGACCTGGAGCGCCGTGCCCACCTCCTCCTGGCCCAGCTGGAGCACTCGGAGCCCACCGAGGCAGAGCCTGAGGGTGAGGACGACTGCGGTGGGTGTCAGAGGGTGAATGAGAAGGGATTGGTGCTGGGCCACACAAGGAGGCAGCTCCAGGGGCTGATGCTGGGCCTGGGGCACAGACGAGCCTCAGACCACGCAGGTGGTGATCACAGGTGGGAGGGCAGCCTGCTGTAGGTTTTGTGGGCTCGAGGGGAGAGGCTTCTCTGGAAGCCGGGCTGTTCTGTCTTCGGAAAAGCTGGCATGTTGGTGAGATTTTCTCCTCTTGCAGCTCTGTCACCAGTGCCAGCTCTAAAACCAGCTCCAGCTCCAACACCAGCTCGAGCGCCCAGCCCAGCACCAGCCCTAGCACCAGCTCCAGCTTCAGAGCTAGAGGTAGCTCCAGCACCAGCTCAGGAGCTCCCGTGGGCTCCAGCGCCAGCTCCAGAACTCGAACCAGCTCCAGAACTCGAACCAGCTCCAGCGCCAGCTCCAGAACGAGAACCGGCACCACCTGCAGAACGGGATCCGGCTCCCTCGCCAACTCCACAGCTGGAGCCAGCCCCGGCACCAGTCCCATCGCCAGAGCCTTCCTGGCCTTCACCTGTGGTTGCAGAGAACGGGCTGAGCGAGGAGAAGCCTCACCTCTTGGTGTTCCCTCCCGACCTGGTGGCAGAGCAGTTTACACTGATGGATGCGGTGAGCAGCGCAGCTCGGCTGGGCAGGGGTGGGCCTGCCTTCCAGAGCTCACGTTCTACTCAAATCCTAGGTCTGCTGTTTGAAACCAAGTAGTAACCAGGGCAGGTTTAACCCCCAGCCTCAGCTTCCCTCTAGACAGTAGAGGTGAGGTCACCCTTGTCCTCCAGAGTGGCTATGCAGATTCAAGATGGGACAGACAGGAAGCTCAGCAGACCTGGCCTGTGGGAGTGGAGGGTGCTCACCAAGGTACACCCATGGGTCACCCCCATCTGTCCAGAGGCCTCACTGGCCTCAGCACTTATTAGGAACTTGATGTATCCTGGAGCCCATGGCAGGCACTAGACAAAGCCCCTAGCTGTGGCACCCACAGCAGATCTGCGTCTGGTTGGGAAATAGACTGAGGCGTGCGGGGATGGGGGAGGAGGGGGGAGGGGAGGGCAGTGCCATTTGGTCCGTACAGGTATGAGCCGCCTGTCGGCGCTGGAGCTTACTGGGTATGCACGAGGCAGTGCTCCTTTTTCCCACCAGCGCATTGTCCTGGGTCACTCGTGTGCTGGGCACCCTGCATGGCACAGAACAAAACCCAGAGAACCCCACAGGGCTCGAGCCACATCCTCAGTTTCCTGAGCGGCAGCCCAGACTGCTGTGGCAGGGCCAGGTAACACTCAGCCTCCTCCCCAGGAGCTGTTCAAGAAGGTGGTACCATACCACTGCCTGGGCTCCATCTGGTCCCAGCGGGACAAGAAGGGCAAGGAGCACCTGGCGCCCACCATCCGTGCCACTGTCACCCAGTTCAACAGCGTGGCCAACTGCGTCATCACCACCTGCCTCGGGGACCGAAGCACGAAGGCCCCAGACAGGGCCAGGGTGGTGGAGCACTGGATTGAGGTGGCTAGGGTATGCCACGGGAGGGGCCTGAGCCCCCTCTTCGCTTATCATCTGTTCTCAGGTTGTGGTCTGTGGTCTCTGGTCCAAGCCCCCGTACAGGCCCCAGGCTGCTCTTCCCAGGGGCATGCCGGCCTTGACTCTCCAGCTCATGTCTTTTTTATGCTTACCTTGGGTTGAGCTACAATCCTCCTCTCCATCACCCCTGGGTTGCAGGCTTGCCCTCTGGGGGCTCCCTCGGTGTGTCTCATTGGGAGGGGAGGCTCAGCCAAGGGGGACTGAGGCCAGGCCAGCTGGGAGCTCCAGCCCAACCTCATTCCTCCTGTTCTTCCCACCCCAGGAGTGCCGGGTCCTCAAGAACTTCTCATCACTCTATGCCATCCTCTCTGCTCTGCAGAGTAACTCCATCCACCGTCTGAAGAAGACGTGGGAAGAAGTTTCCAGGTGGGCATGCCTCTGTAGGAGCTCCTGGTGCACTGGGGACCTCCCACAGGGCCGGCATCGCCCCTTAGTGAGCCCATGGGAGACCACAAACCCTGAGGGCAGGGACCCTCCACTGACCTGAGCTGGTAGCTCTGCCTCAGAGCTCAGCTTCCTCATCCGTCAGATGGTGGGCTGAGCCACTTCGGAGATTTTTCAGGTATTCATGCAGCCACAGAACGCTTATCCAATTGAAATCAAAACCTTTGGGCCAGGCACAATGGCTCACGCCTGTAATCCCAGCTACTTGGGAGGCTGAGGCCAGGAGAATCTCTTGAACCCGGGAAGTGGAGGTTGCAGTGAGTCGAGATCACTCCACTGCACTCCAGCCTGGGTGACCGAGTGAAACTGTCTCAACAAAACACACACCTTTGGAAACAGCTGCTCAGTGGAAATGGGAACGGGGGCCCTGTTGTACCCATGCAAAGGCCCCCTCCCCAGACCTGCAGAGCCTCAGGACTCTGCAGAACCCTGAATGCCGCTTTCAGGCAGTCTGGGGTCTTTCAGTTCTAAAAGAAAATGGATCTGCACTCACACCCCTCCCCACCGTTCCCAGCTTTCTCCTTCCTTCTTTGCCCTTCTCACAGGGATAGCTTCCGGATCTTTCAGAAGCTGTCAGAGATCTTCTCAGATGAGAACAACTACTCGCTAAGCCGGGAGCTGCTCATCAAGGTGGAGTGGCAGCGGGCAGAGGCTGGGGCGGCGGCGTTCGCTTCTTGCTGAAAGTGTTCCTTTCCTGGGTGCACGAAGGGGAAGAGGGAGCCATTTGGCCCCTGGGTGTTTGAGGACGGGGCCCCAGTTAATTGGACACAGCGAGGGTGGCAGTGGGAGTTCCAGGAGGAACAGATGGGCTTCAGGACAAGCAGGTCTCCGGCTTCCTCGCTGGTCCCTCCTGCTGGGTGGGAAGGGGATGCAGCTCCTGCGCCACACCAGCCCAGTCCATCTGCAGGGATTCAGGCACCTGCTGCTACCTCTGTCCACTCTGGACACCCAAGGAAGGGGCAGCCCAGGGACCCCAGCGACAGGAGCTGCAGGGGATGCCAGGGACCAGGTAGCCAGACCTGGGAGGCGGATCGGGAGGCTCCCTGTGACTTCTGCACCCTGCCCTGAGAAGAGACCCTCACCAATCAGAGAACCCTGTAGAATTCTCCCCATGGCACCCCCGTCAGCCATGGCAGATACCCCAGATGACTGAAAAGAACTCTCAGGGACGAATGGGTTCCCGAGGCCTGGGCTCCACAGCTCCCACACAAAAGGGGGTTAGAGTCACTGCCCAGTGCCCCTGGCAAACCAGTGAAATGGCATCTAGGGCCACCCTCCTGCATGGACAAACGCAGAGTTCCCTACAGGGGAGCATCGCAGGGGGTGCCAGGACACCTCTCTCTCTCTCCATGGCTCAGCTCTACTGGGGGCCCTGGCACACACCAGGAAGCCCAGAGGATGGTACCCTGATCAGTGGCCAGAAGGGTGAAGGCAGATGGGGCAGAGCCTTTGGCTAGGACAGAAAAGCCTGTTCCAAGTCCCTGTGGGGCCCTGGGCAAGTCGCGGCCCATCTCAGGGCCAGTTTCCTCATCTGGAAAACAAAGGAATGCCAGGTCTGGGGTGCTGATCTCATGGAGGTGAGGAGGTACAGAGGAGAAAAGGAGGGTGCAGACCTACCAGTACTGCACCAGAGTCCTGCGAGGCAGGCAGAGGCTTTTTTTCTTTTTAGAGGAATCTCACTCTCTCGCTCAGGCGAGTGTAGTGGTGTGATCTTGGCTGACTGCAGCCCCTGCCTCCTGGGCTCAAGGGATTCTCCTGCCTCAGCTTCCCAAGTAGCTGGGATTGCAGGTGTGCACCACCACACCTTGCTGATTTTTGTATTTTTTAGTAGAGATGGGATTTCACTGTGTTGGCCAGGCTGGTCTTGAATTCCTGACCTCAAGTGCTCCGCCTGCCTTGGCCCCCCAAAGTGCTGGGAGCCGCCACTCCCAGCAGAGGTGGAGTTCTCATCTGCACTTTCCAGAGCAGGAGGCAGGTTCGGGTAGGGTGGGCCGCAGGCCCAGGACCCCCACACTAGTGAGTATTGAAGCAGGGTCAGGCCTGGGACCCAAGCTCACTGGCAGTGCTCCAGATCGGGGTGTCTGAGGTTCAGGGCTGAGGGGATGGGCCTCACTGACCCTATTCTCTACCCTGGCAGGAGGGGACCTCCAAGTTTGCCACCCTGGAGATGAACCCCAAGAGAGCTCAGAAACGGCCGAAGGAAACGGTGAGAGAGCCCGAGACTGCAGAGGGGCAGGGAGTGGGAGGAGGGGCCCTTTCCTCTGTGGCCACAGTGCCTACTGGCCCCTTTAGAGGTGGCCTCTTCTGGACACTGGCAGGGCCATGCCTGAACAAGCTGGTATCTGCAAGGACCAAAGAACGGGCCTGGCAGAGCCAGATGGAAGGTGTGGGGCTGGGGAGGGCCAGGGGCCATACGACTCAGGAATCTGGCATTTGTCAGATGCCAATGGGGGTGGGTGGCTAGAGGGAGTCTGGGGTCCAGGGAGGCTGCGGACCTGGGGAGGCCGCCAGAGATCCCCAGGCTGCTCCAAGTGAGGCCGATTGGGGCTGGGGCCTCAGGAGCTTTCCGAGCAGAGGCCTTGCTCATTGGTGTCTCCAATGCCACAGGGCATCATCCAGGGCACCGTTCCCTACCTGGGCACGTTTCTCACTGACCTGGTGATGCTGGACACCGCCATGAAGGACTATCTGTATGTGAGTGCGCCAGGCAGGGCTGGTGTGGGGTCGGGGCTGGAGTGGGGCCCCGGAGGAGAGCTCCTCCCTGAGCCCTGGGGGCTGGGCCACCATGCCTGTCCCAGCAATGAGTAAACAGCTCAGGGCCTGGCTGGTGACACCCCAGGGCTGCCTAAACACAGAGCTGCAGCAGGGTTTGGCCAAGCGGGACACAGCCCGTCCCTCAGGCAGTGACCTTGAGCACAGAGGGAAGCTGGAGAGCCTTGCCCGAGGCCTCAGTCCATTGTCCTCAGAGAGGAGTGGACAAGCCTCTGCCCACAAGTCCCCCTGCCCTGGTGCACAGCACCGACCCCAGTCCAGGGGTGTGTGTGCCCCGCCCCCTGGTGGGCGCTCTTGATAGTGCAGCATGAAGTCGGGGGAGGAGGGCTGTAATGATCAAGGGGTCACATTCTGATGGCGATTGGGTGTCCCCCTTCCAGGGCAGACTCATCAACTTCGAGAAGAGGAGGAAGGTGAGCAGCTGCAGCCCTCACTGGGGGAGGGGTGGAAATGAAACCTACCAGGGTAGGACACTTGACTCCCACCCCCTCCCTCTTAGATTCATGGGGACATTTGGATATAGAGAAAAGGGAGTCTCCCCCACTGGATGGCAGTGGTAGGATTCCAGCTTCTTGGGGAGTGGCTGGGTGAGCCCAGCTTTGAAAATAGGAAGTCCTGGATGGAGTAGAGGGGAGGAGGAGACCCCAAGAGCAAAGGCTCAGAGACTGTCCTCTGCCCCGCTCGGGCCCTGTCACCAATCCTGTGCTTCCCTCTGGCCCCAGGAGTTCGAGGTGATCGCCCAGATCAAGCTGCTGCAGTCGGCCTGCAACAACTATAGCATCGCGCCCGACGAGCAATTTGGGGCCTGGTTCCAGGCAGTGGAGCGGCTCAGCGAGGCTGAGAGGTGACGCCAGGCAGCAAGGGACAGTGGGGGGGGGTGCTGTCCTGGGGGACCAGCTCCAGAGGGCTGGAAGCTGTGACCTGTGGTGTCAGCCTCTGTTGCCTGGGGATGGCTGGGGCACCCTGACTCCACCTTCCGGGCAGGTGCTGGGGGAGTGCCGGAGCGTGGCTCCTGGTCCTCTCACCGCTGCCTCTCTGCTCATAGTTACAACCTGTCATGCGAGCTGGAGCCCCCATCCGAGTCAGCCAGCAACACCCTCAAGACCAAGAAGAACGCGGCCATTGTCAAGCGCTGGAGCGAGTAAGGGCCTGGCCGGGGGTGGCAGGGGCAGCCGCCTTGGGGCCCAGAGGCTTCAGGGCTGAGCCTGGGCTCGGGGAGTCATGGGGGCTAGCGCTGGGATCCTACCTGCTGCTGACAGGCCCTGAGACCGGGATGAGTCCCTTCACCTCTGTGGGCCTCAGTTTCCTCCTCTGTGAAATGGGGCGATACTAAATGCTCTCCCAGATGGCTGTGGTGAATGGAGTGCTGGTGACTGTCCCAGCACTTTGCACAGTCCTCAGGCCCAGAGAGAGGGGCTATGGGGGTGGGATGTGTCCTTGGGGATCCCCCTTAACTAAGCTGGCTCTTCATCCAGTCGCCAGGCCCCCAGCACTGAGCTCAGTACCAGCGGTAGCTCCCACTCCAAGTCCTGTGACCAGCTCAGGTGTGGCCCCTACCTCAGCAGCGGGGACATCACTGATGCACTCAGCGTGCACTCGGCCGGCTCCTCCAGCTCCGACGTGGAGGAGATCAACATCAGCTTTGTCCCGGAGTCCCCCGATGGCCAGGAAAAGAAGGTGACTGCCTGCCCTTCTCCCCAGTATCCTTCCCCACCTTCCCACTTCCTAGTGCCAGTGTTACTCCCAGTCCACGCACGGGGCCAGGAAGCCCTGGATCCTGAACACGGTATCTAGAAGGGCTCTAGCTGGCTGCTGGCCTGGGGTGCCCCGCAGGGCCCAGGGCATCTGCTGACCTTGCCACCCCCCTCAGTTCTGGGAATCAGCCTCACAGTCGTCCCCGGAGACCTCCGGCATCAGCTCGGCCTCCAGCAGCACCTCGTCCTCCTCAGCCTCCACCACACCTGTGGCTGCCACGCGCACCCACAAGCGCTCCGTCTCAGGGCTCTGCAACTCCAGCTCCGCGCTGCCGCTCTACAACCAGCAGGTGGGCGACTGCTGCATCATCCGCGTCAGCCTGGACGTGGACAACGGCAACATGTACAAGAGCATCCTGGTGAGCCGGGCGGGCAGCCGGGTCCCTCCCTCCACCGGCCACAAACACGCCCTGAACGCGGGCCACTGTCCCTGCCCTCCAGGGCTCCACCTTTTAGTGGGGGAAGGACAGATGACAAGCCAGGTACAGAAATGAAGAAGCTAGTGATCAGGGCCAAGCCTGGCCTGAGGGTCCCTCCCTGGACCCAGCACCTGAACAGAGGCTGAGTGCCTGTGCTTGGTGCTAAGGGGGCTCCAGAGGGTCCTTGGCCACTGCACTCTGGAATAACCCCTCCAGGGTCTTTTCCCTAATGGCCCCTCCCCTGCCGCAATGCAGGTGACCAGCCAAGATAAAGCTCCGGCCGTCATCCGCAAGGCCATGGACAAACACCACCTGGACACGGATGAGCCGGAGGACTATGAGCTGGTGCAGATTCTCTCAGATGACCGGAGTAAGTCGGACAGCTGGGGAGGCGACGGCAGAGGGGGCGGGTCCGCAACAGTCCCCAGCCCCAGGTTGGAAGCCTTTGGCCCCAGAAAATTCACCAGCAGAGTGTGGGTGGACACTGGACAGGGCAGCCCTGGATGCCCCCACTGTCTGCTTGTTGCCCCCAGTGACCACTGGACCTCCCCAGCGTGTGCCCTTCCCTGGGCATGAACAGGCAGTTCAATGCTAGCTTCAGTGAGGAGGAAAGGGAAAGGCTTCTCACTGGGACAGGTTGGCGAGGAGGCCCCCTGGAAGGGACGCCAGAAACCGGGAAAGTGTCAAGAACAGGTGCAGGCTGAGAGTCAGGGGTCCTGGGCTTGGAGACACTGGGCAAGCTCCTTCAGTCCTCTGCGCTTGTCTCCTCATCCCCCGGAGGGAAATGAAAGTAGCCAGTGGGTTAATTGTATGTGTATGTATATATAAAAATCCATACATATGTATGCATGTGTATTTATGTGTGTGTTTGTGTGTATGCGTGTGTGTATGCATGCGTGTGTGTATGCGTGTATATATAAAGCACCTCTGTGCACCATAAAACTTAACTACAAATAGTATGGCCATTTTCTTTCCAGGGAGCTGACCGCCACACCCAGCCATTAGCCCAGACAGTTAGCAGTGACTCCTGTGATCCCTAGAAGTCAGAGCCTGAATCCTCTTGCAGCTTCTGGCACCATTTTGGTTAGGTGGGCAGGGTAGGTGGGACCCCCATCTTACAGAAAAGGAAGACTGAGGCCTAAAGAGGTTAAGGAAGGAGAATAAAAGCCACACGATGTCAGCAGGAACACACATTGAGCCCAGCTCTGATTTACAGCAGGCTGTGGGCCAGAGAAGACCTGGTGGCTGGGGGAGGGGAGCCGGGGGGCAAGAGGAAGTAGTTGCTGGGTGCCACGGTTCTAGAAGGGACAAAGGCCTCCCTGGAACCAGTGCCAGAGGCCTGGGGCAAGCCTGCCCTTTCCTGGTCTTTGGAGCCCTTGTCCTGAGTAGGACAGGATTCCGGGAAGTGGTCTGGATTCTAGAAAGCCAGAAAGCCCGTTCCAGCTGGGCAGCCAGGGCTGCAGTGTGGCTAGGATGGGGCGACCCTCTGCCAGCTCAGGCCAAGCCAGGGGGTTCTGGAGTCAGCCCCTGTTTAAACAAGAGTCACCAGGTTTTGTGAGGACCTCAGCAGAGTCTGTCCTCAGGCAGGAGTCACTGAGAGGGGTCCTTGGAGTCCTAGAGCTGTATTGGAGGGGATCTCAGGTCTGTGGCTCAGGGGCTCCCAAGTGGTAGGGGTGTCCTGCAAGGTCCCCAGGAGCCCCACTGATCACCCTTCTGCCCCTCCCCCACCAGAGCTGAAGATCCCTGAAAACGCCAACGTGTTCTATGCCATGAACTCTACCGCCAACTATGACTTTGTCCTGAAGAAGCGGACCTTCACCAAGGGGGTAAAGGTGAAGCATGGAGCCAGCTCAACCCTCCCGCGCATGAAGCAGAAAGGACTCAAGATTGCCAAGGGCATCTTCTGAGGGCATCTTCCCCAGGGCTTGGCTGGCTGGTAGCAAAGCACTTATGGACAAGTGTGGCCCAGGCCAGCTGGGCACCTTCCTCCCACCTGCCAGTCCAGGGTACCCCAAGACTCCAGTTTCATCCTGAACCTCTCCTGCTGCTGGGACTGACGCCTGCCATTGGTCAGGCTGACCTGGCCTCCCATGGACCACTCGCCGCCTTAGGTGCCTTCTGCTCTCTGGAACCAGAGGACTAGCTGACTTTTGCCAAGGAGCAGTGCCAACAGGCATGGTGCCCTGCCTGCCCCTGGGTGCCACCTCTGTACACTTCTGTGACACCTTCCCAGGTGTGGGTCACTGCCACCTGTGCCCATGGGCACCCCAGAGCACCCACTCACACACCGTGTCTGACCACTGCAGTTCTCTCCTCATGCCCACGGGCACTGACCTGTGACCTTCGCCGGGGTCCCAGCCCCTCCTCCCACCACTTTAGCCTTTCTGAGGCCGCACCAAAGATTCCATCATCAGGGCCAACCGAGAGTGAGGGAGTCTCACCCACCACTTACCCCGGCCCTCCCCCGGGAGCAGAGAGAAACCCTCTTCATGGACCAGACTCTGCACCCGGTGAGTGAGGGCAGTCCCAGCTGAGTCCCATCGATGTTGAATCTCATGCCACTACAAGTGCCATTCACCACTGCGTCCTGGGCTTTATGAGACCATGCAAGACAGGGGTTGCCGAGGAAGGAGGATTTGGGGTGGGGGTGGGGGGATTGAATATTTGTATAAAAAGCAAAAAGAAAAAAAATGTTTACTGATTGGGGAGGGGCAATATTTATTTGTTGTAAATAGCAAATGCTAGACTTGAATATTATATTAAAATCCTGTTTCTACTATAGCCCGGTCATTGCAGTTTTGTTCTTTCATTGCCTGTGTTGATTCAAATGAGATAGAGACTCTCACATTCTGTGTTCAAATAAGGACTCTTGCAGGATTATCGTTATTTTATGCACAGGAAAAGCCAGCCACCTTTCACAGGCACACTGAAGGAAACACAGAAGTTCACCTATCATACAGCAGATGTTTGTTTCAGCATCATTAAACTGGGAAATGTGCTGAGACAGCCCCTCAGAACTCCTGGGACTCAAGGTTGGAGGTACTTTCACAAGGCATAGCAAGAATTTCTGAAATTTCTCTGTCTTAAAGTAACATTTGTGACAAGAGATGGCAGGACAGGAGGCTCCAGGGTTCAGTCTCTCCACAGAAACAACTGTTAAGCTGGAAAAAGGATGGTCTCGATCTCTTGACCTTGTGATCCACCCACCTCGGCCTCCCAAAGTTCTGGGATTACAGGCGTGAGCCACCGCACCTGGCCTAAGCTGGAAAAAGGAAAGCTACCAGAGTCAACTATCTGGGGACTCTGGAACCTGATCAGACACAGTCACCGGGGAAACACTTGGTGAAAGGAGATGCTCCTGAACTCCAGCAGTTAAGGGAATCTCCAAGTCACAGGCTGACCAGAGACAACAGAAACTCCAGTGATGGTGGCTGGCAATATGGCCGAATAGGAACAGCTTCAGTCCACAGTTCCCAGCAAGATCAGCATAGAAAGCCGGTGATTTCTGCATTTCCAACTGAGGTACTTGGCTTATCTCATTGGGACTCGTTAGACAGTGCCTGCAGCCCACAGAGGGTGAGCCAAAGCAGGGTGAGGCCTCACCCCACCAGGGAAATGCAAGAGGTCAGGGAATTCTGTCCCCTAGCCAAGGGACGCCATGAGGGACTGCCATGAGGAACGGTACATTCTGGCCTAAATACTACACTTCTTTGCAACTCACAGACCAAGAGATTCCCTCAGGTGCCTATGCCACCAGGGCCCTGGGCTTCAAGCACAAAACTGGGCAGCCATTTGGACAGACACTGAGCTAGTTGCCAGAGTTTTTTCTTTCCATACCCCAGTGGCGCCTGGAATGCCAGCAAGACAGAACCCCATTCACTCCCTTGGAAAGAGGTCTGAAGCCAGGAAGCCAAGTGGTCTAGCTCAGCAGATCCCACCCTCACAGAGCCCAGCAAGCTAAGATCCACTGGTTTGAAATTCTTGCTGCCATCACAGCAGTCTGAAGTTGGGGAGGGGTGTCCACCATTACTAAGG
>NW_016107953.1:683471-686274 GCF_001604975.1 Cebus imitator | reverse complement strand
TTTAGTAGAGACGGGGTTTCACCATGTTGACCAGGATGGTCTCGATCTCTTGACCTCGTGATCCACCCACCTCGGCCTCCCAAAGTGCTGGGATTACAGGCTTGAGCCACCGCGCCCGGCGAGTAGATTATTTTATACCATGGGGGGAAAACTAACTGCTGAGAAGTTTGAATTGGGTGGAACCCCCCACAGCTCCACAAAGCTACTGTAGCCAGACTGCCTCTTTAGATTCCTACTCTCTGGGCAGGGGCATCTGTAAAAGAAAGGCAGCAGCCCCAGTCAAGGGCTTACAGATAAAGCTCCCATCTCCCTGGGACAGAGCATCTGGGGGAAGGGGCAGCTGTGGACGCAGCTTCAGCAGACTTAAATGTTTCTACCTCCTGGCTCTGAAGAGAGCAGCAGATCTCCCAGCACAGTGCATGAGCTCTGCTAAGGGAAAGACTGCCTCCTCAAGTGGGTCCCTGACCCCCATACCTCCTGACTGGGAGACACATCATACAGGAGAGCTCCAGCTGGTATCTGGTGGGTGCCCTCTGGAACAAAACTTCCAGAGCAAGCAACAGGCCATAATCTAATCTTTGCTGTTCTGCAGCCTCCTTGGGTGATCAAGGAAAACAAGGTCTGGAGTGGACCTCCAGCAAAGTGTAGCAGACCTGCAGCAGAGAGGCCTGTTAGAAGGAAAACTAACAAACAGAAAGGAATAGCATCAACAACCAAAAGGATGTCCTCACAGAAATTCCATCTGAAGCTCACCAACATCAAAGATGAAAGGTAGATAAATCCGAGGAAAAAAAAAAAAAAAAGTGCAAAAAGCCTGAAAATTCCAAAAACGAGAACACCTTTTCTCCTCCAAAGGAACACAACACTCCTTGCCAGCAAGGGAACAAAACTGGATGGAGAATGAGTTTAACAAATTGACAGAAATAGGCTTGAGAAAGTGGATAATAAGCTCCTCTGAGCTAAAGGAGTATGTTCTAACCCAATGCAAGAAAGCTAAGCAGCTTGAAAAAAAGGTTAGAGGAATTGCTAACTAGAATAACCAATTTAGAGAAGAACATAAATGAGCTGATGGAGCAGAAAAACACAGCACAAGAACTTCGTGAGGCATACACAAGTATCAATAGCTAAATCGATCAAGCAGAAGAACAGATATCAGTGATTGAAGATCAACTTAATGAAACAAAGTGTGAAGACAAGCTTAGCAAAAAAAGAATGAAAAGAAATGAACAAAGCCTACAAGAAATATGGGACTATGAAAAACAAAACCTACATTTGATTGGTATGCCTGAAAGTGATGGTTCCATTCTCCCCAAGTTTGAAAACACACTTCAGGATATTATCTAGGAGAACTTCCCCAACCTAGTAGGACAGGCAAATATTCAAATTCAGGAAATACAGAGAACATCACAAAGATACTCCTGAAGAAGAGCAACCGCAAGACACAAAATCATCAGATTCACCAAGGTTGAAATGAAGGAAAAAATATTAAGGGTAGCCAGAGAGAAAAGTCAGGTTACCCACAAAGTGAAGCCTAAGAGTGAATCTCTGTAGGAACCCCGTGAGCCAGAATAGAATGGGGACCAATATTCAACATTCTGAAAGAAACTAATTTGTAACCCAGAATTTTATATCCAGCCAAACTAAGCTTCATAAGCAAAGTAGAAATAAAATCCTTTACAGACAAGCAGATGCTGGGAGATTTTGTTTGTCACCACCAGGCCTGCCTTACAAGAGCTCCTGAAGGAAGCCCTAAACATGAAAAGGAAAAACCAGTACCAGCCACTGCAGAAACATACCAAATTGTAAAGACCATTGACACTATGAAGAAACTGCATCAACTAATGGGCAAAATAACCAGCTAGCACCATAATGAGAAGATCAAATTCACACATAACAATAATAACCTTAAATATAAACAGGCCAAATATGCCAATTAAAAGACACAAACTGGCAAATTGGATGAAGAGTTAAGATCTGGTGTGCTGTATTAAGGAGACCCATCTCACGTGAAAAGACATACATAGGCCCAAAATAAAGGGATGCAGGAATATTTATCAAGCATATAAACAAAAACAGCAGGGGTTGCAATTCTAGTCTCTGCTAAAACAGATTTTAAACCAACAAAGACCAAAAAAGACAAAGAAAGGCATTACCTAATGGTAAAGGGATCAATGCAACAAGAAGAACTAACTCTCCTAAATATATACGCACCCAATACAGGAGCACCCAGATTCATAAAGCAAGCTCTTAGAGACCTACAAAGAGACTTAGACTCCCACACAATAATAGTGGAAGACTTTAACACCCCACTGTCAATATTAGACAGATCAATGAGACAAAATTAACAAGGATATTCAGGACTTGAACTCAGCTCTGGACCAAGCAGACCGAATAGGCATCTACAGAACTCTCCACCACAAATCAAGAGAATATACATTCTTCTCAGCATGACATCACACTTATTCCAAAATTGACCACATAGTTGGAAGTAAAACACTCCTCAGAAAATGTAAAAGAACAGAAATCATAAAAGTCTCTCAGACCACAGTGTTGTCAAATTAGAACTCAGGATTAAGAGACTCACTCAAAACCACACAAATACATGAAAACTGAACAACGTGCTCCTGAAGGACTACTGGGTAAATAATGAAATTAAGGCAGAAATACATAAGTTCTTTGAAACCAATGAGAACAAAGAACATACCAGAATCTCTGGGACACGGCCAAAGCAGTATTTAGAGGGAAATTTATAGCACTAAATGCCCACAAAAGAAAGCAGGAAAGATCTAAAATCAACACCCTA
>NW_016107953.1:680395-683237 GCF_001604975.1 Cebus imitator | reverse complement strand
TTTTTTAAAGATCAACAAAATAGACAGACTGCTAGTCAGACTAATAAGAGAGTATAGCGTTAAATAGACACAATAAAAAATGATAAAGGGGATATGACCACTGATCCCACAGAAATACAAACTACCATCAGAGAATACTAGAAACACCTCTACGTAAATAAACTAGAAAATCTAGAAGAAATGGATAAATTCCTGGACACATACACCCTCCCAAGACTAATCCAGGAAGAAGTTGAATCCCTGAATAGACCAATACCAAGTTGTGAAATTGAGGCAGTAATTAATAGTCTACCAACTGAAAAAAGCCCAGATGGATTAACAGCTGAATTCTACAAGAGGTACAAAGAGGAGCTGGTACCATTCCTTCTGAAACTATTCCAAACAATAGAAAAAGAGGGCCTCCTACCTAACTCATTTTATGAGGCCAGCATCATCCCGATACCAAAACCTGGCAGAGATGCAACAAAAAAAAAAAGAAAATTTCAGGCTAATTTTTGACAGACTCACAGCCAATGTCATACTGAATGGGCAAAAGCTGGAAGCATTTTCTTTGAAAACCAGCACAAGACAAGGATGCCATCTCTTACCACTCCTATTCAACATAGTATTGGAAGTTCTGGCCGGGGAAATCAGACAAGAAAAAGAAATAAAGCGTATTCAGATAGGAAGAGAGGAAGTCAAATTGTCTCTATTTGCAGATGACATGATTGTATATTTAGAAAACCCTATTGTCTCAGCCTAAAATCCACTTAAGCTGATAAGCAACTTCAGCAATGTCTCAGGATACAAAAATCAATGTGCAAAAATCACAAGCATTCTTATACACCAATAATTGACAAACAGCCAAATCATGAGTGAACCCCCATTCACAACTGCTACAAAGAGAATAAAATACCTAGGAATACAACTTACAAGGGATGCGAAGAATGTCTTAAAGGAGAGCTATAAACCGCTGCTCAAGGAAATAAGAGAGGACACTAACAAGTGGAAAGACATTCCATGCTCGTGGATAGGAAGAATCAATACTGTGAAAATGGCCATACTATCCAAAGTAATTTATCGATTCAATGCTATCCCCATCAAGCTACCACTGACTTTCTTCACAGAATTAGAAAGAACTACTTTAAATTTCATGTGGAACCAAAACAGAGCCTGTATAGCCGAGACAGTCCTAGGCAAAAGGAACAAAGCTGGAGGCATCACACTACCTGACTTCAAACTATACTACAAGGTTACAGTAACCAAAACAGCATGGTACTGGTTAAGTACCAAAATAGATACAGAGACCAATGGAACAGAACAGAGGCCTCAGAAATAAGACCACACATCTACAACCATCTGACCTTTGACAAACCTGGCAAAAACAAGCAAAGGGAAAAGGATTCCCTATTTAATAAATAGTGTTGGAAAAACTTGCTAGCCATATGCAGAAAACTGAAATTAGACCCCTTCCTTATACCTTATACAAAAATTAACTCAAGATGGATTAAAAGACTTAACATAAAACCTAAAACCATAAAAACCCTAGAAGTAAACGTAGGCAATACTATTCAGGACATACACATGGGCAAAGACTTCATGACTAAAACACCAAAAGCAATGGCAACAAAAGCCAAAATTGACCAATGGGACACAATTAAACTAAAGAGCTTCTGCACAGCAAAAGAAACTATCAGCGTAAATGGGCAACCTACAGAATGGGAGAAAAATTCTTCAATCTATCCATCTGACAAAGGGCTAATATCCGGAATCTACAAAGAACTTAAACAGATTTACAATAAATAAATAAATAAATAAATAAAAAATCAAGAAGTTGGCAAAGGATATGAACAGAAACTTCTCAAAAGAAGACATTTATGCGGCCAAGAAACATATGAAAAAAAGCTCACCACTACTCGTCATTAGAGAAAAGCAAATGAAAACCATGATGAGATACCATCTCATGCCAGTTAGAATGGTGATCAAGTCAGGAAACAACAGATGCTAGAGAGGATGTAGAGAAATAGGAATGCTTTTACACTGTTGGTGGGAGTGTAAATTGGTTCAACCATTGTGAAAAAGTGTAGTGATTCCTCAAGGATCTAAAACCAGAAATACTATTTGATCCAGCAATCCCATTACTGAGTATATACCCAAAGGATTATAAATCATTCTAGTATAAATACATGTGCACAGGTTTGTTTATTGCAGCACTGTTCACAATAGCAAAGACTTGGAACCAACCCCAATGATAGACTGGATAAAGAAAATGTAGCACATATACACCATGGACTACTACAGAGCCATGAAAAAGGATGAGTTTATGTCCTTTACAGGGACATGGATGAAGCCGGAAACCATCATTCTTAGCAAACTAACACAAGAATAGAAAACCAAACACTGCATGTTCTCAAAAGTGGGAGTTGAACAATGAGAACACATAGACACAGGGAGGAACTATCACACACTGGGGGCCTGCGATGCATCACAAGAAATCCTCAAGATTAGCAGCTGATTTCTCATCAGAAACTATGAGGTCTATAGGGTAATAGGATGACATATTTAAAGTGCTGAAAGGTCAGGTGTGGCGACTCACATCTGTAATTATTGCATTTTGGGAGACTGAGGTGGGTGGATGACCTGAGGTCAGGAGTTTGACAAGCCTGGCCATCATGGTGAAACCATGTCCCTACTAAAAATACAAAAATTAGCCGGGCATGGGGGCGCATGCCTGTAGTCCCAGCTACTTGAGAGGCTGAGGCAGGAGAATCGCTTGAACCCAGGAGATGGAGGTTGCAGTGAGCCAAGATTGTGTCACTGCACTCTAGCCTGGGTGACAAAGCAAGACTCAGTCTCAAAAAAA
>NW_016107953.1:668888-680320 GCF_001604975.1 Cebus imitator | reverse complement strand
AAAAAAAAAAAAAAAAAAAAAAGCCTGAAAGAAGAGACAAAACATCCTTTAAGGATGAAGGAGAAATTAAGACATTCTCAGACAAAAGTTAAGGGAGTTTTATTAGTAGACCTGCCCTACAATAAATGATAAAGAAGGTCCTTCCAGCTGAAATAAACACTAGATAGTAACTTGAAGCCATATGAAAATCTAAAGAAAAAAAAAAAAAATCTAAAGAACACTGGTAGATGTAACAAACAGGTAGTTAGCAAAGCCAGTATTAGTACACTTTGGGTTTGTAAGTCATCCTTTTTTCTTGTGATTTAAAGGCAAAATTCATAAAACTATAAATCCATGTTAATGGAAACAAAGTATAAACATATAATCTATGACCATGACAGTATAAAGAGGGAAGATGTGTAAGAGCAGTATTACTTAAATTCAGTTGGTATTAGTTAAACTAGATTGTTACATGTTTAAGATGTTACTTGTAATCTCAAAGGTAACCAGTAAGAAAATAACTAAACAGTATATAGGAAAACAAAGAAAGGAATCAAAATTGTACAAAAGTAAATAAATCCATAAAAAGCAGTAGTGGAGGAATGGAGGAGTAAAAATCATGTAAGACATACAGAAAACAGGCTGGGTGCAGTGGCTCACACCTGTGATCCAAGCACTTTAGGAGGCTGAAGCAGGCAGATCACCTGAGGTCGGGATTTTGAGACCAGTCTGACCAAAATGGAGAAACCCCATCTCTACTAAAAATACAAAAGTAGACATGAATGGTAGCACATACCTGTAATCTTAGCTACTTGGGAGGCTGAGGCAGGAGAATCACTTAAACCCAGGAGGCAGAGGTTGCAGTGAGCCGAGATCATGCCATTGTACTCCAGCTTGGGCAACAAGAGCAAAACTCTGTCTCGAAAATAAAAACAACATACCGAAAACAAACAGCTAAATGGCAGAAGTAAATGTTTTCTCATTAGTTAGTATAAACATAAATGGGTTAAATTCTCCAATTAAAAAGCAGAGATTGGGCCATGTGCAGTGACTTACACCTGTAATCTCAGCACTTTGGGAGGCTGAGGTGGGAGGATGGCTTGAGCTTACTGGTTTTAGACCAGCATGGGCAACATGGTAAGATTCTATCTACAAAAATAGTTTAAAATTAGCCAGGCATGCTGGTGTGCATCTGTGGTCCCAGCTTTCAGGAGGCTGAGGTGGGAAGATCACTTAAGCCCAGGATGTCAAGGCTGTGGTGAGCTGTGATCATGCCACTGCACTCCAGCCTGGACAACAGTGCAAAAGCAAGACCCTGTTTCGGGGTGTGGGGGCGGGGAGAGAAGATTCACAGAATGGATTTTTAGAACATGATCTATCTATATGCTGTATAGACAATTTCTTTCTGAGACAGAGTTTTGCTCTTTCACCTAGGCTGAAGTGAAGTGACATGATCTCAGCTCACTGAAACCTCCGCCCCATAGGTTCAAGCAATTCTCCTGCCACAGTCTCCCGAGTAGCTGGGATTACAGGCACCTGCCATCACACCCAGGAAACTTGTATTTTTAGTAGAGATGAGGTTTTACTATGTTGGCCAGGCTGGTCTCGAAATCCTGACCTCAGGTGATCCACCTGCCACGGCCTCCCAAATTGCCAGGATTACAGGTGTGAGCCACTGCACCAAGCCTGCAGGGAAAATTTTTATTTATTTATTTAGGGATGGAATCTCACTCTGTTACCCAGGCTGGAGTGCAGTGGCATGATCTCGGCCCACTGTAACGTCCGCCTCCCAGGTTCAAGCGATTCTCCTGCCAGGGCCTCCTAAGTAGCTGGGATTACAGGCACTCGCTACCACGCCCAGCTAATTTGTTTGCATGTTTAGAAGACACAGGAGTTCACCATGTTGGCCAGGATGGTCTCCATCTCTTGACCTTGTTATCTGCCCTCCTCGGCCTCCCACAGTGCAGGGATTCCAGNAAGAGACAGGGTTTCACCATGTTGGCCAGGCTGGTTTCAAACTCCTGACCTCAAGTGATCCGCCCACCTTGGCTTTCCAAAGTGCTAGGATTACAAGCGTGAGCCACCATGCACAGCCAAGACAAATTTTGAATACAAAGATACAAAAAGGTTAGAAGTAAAATGTTGGAAAAAGTTATTGCATGAAAATTGTATATTTTAACAATGGCTATCGTATTATCAGACAAAATCGATTTTAAGTCAAAACAGTCACAAGACAAAGGTCAGCCTATACTGACAAAAGCTACAATTTATCAAGATACAATTGTATACATATACACACTTAAAACACCCCCAAAATATATGAAGCAAAAATTGACATAATTAAATGAGAAATACACAATTAGAGATTTCAATACCTCATTTCCAATAATGGATAAGAACTACCAAACAGAAGATCTGTAAGGAAACAGAGGGTGAGCAACACTGTAAACCAATTAGATGTAGCAGACGTATACACAACACTCAAACCAGCAGCAGCAGACTACACATTCTTCAAGTGCACATAGAACATTTTCAGGATAGACCATATGTTAGCCATAAGGTACGTCTTAATTCATTTTTGTTCTTTTTTTTAGACAGAGTTTCACTCTTGTTGCCCAGGCTGGAGTGCAGTGGTACAGTTTTGGCTCACTGCAACCTCTGCCTCCTGGGTACAAGTGAATCTCCTGCCTCAGCCTCCCGAGTATTTAAGATTATAGCACCTGCCACCATGCCTGGCTAATTTTTGTATTTTTAGTAGAGAGAGTGTTTCACCGTGTTGGCCAGGCTGGTCTCGAACTCCTGACCTCAGGTGATCCACCTGCCTTGGCAGGCTGAGGCAGGAGAATTGCTTGAACCCAGGAGGCAAATGTTACAGTGAGCCCAGATTGTGCCATTGCACTCCAGCCTGAGCAACAAGAGTGAAACTCCATTTAAAAAATAAAAAATAAAATTAAAAAGACCAAAAAAAGAACCTCATATCAAAGGCACAGATTGACTGAAGAAATGAACGTGCAATCCAGAGTGGGAGCAGGTTCTGCTAAGGAACAGACTGATTCCTCAAGTGGGCCCATGACTCCCGTGCCTTCTGACTGGGAGACACCTCCCAGCAGGGGTTGACAGACACCTTATACAGGAGAGCTCCAGCTGGCATCTGGCAGGTGCCCCCTAGGGACAAAGCCTCCAGAAGAAGGAAGAGGCAGTAATCTAATCTTTGCTGTTCTGCAGCCTCCGCTGGTGATACAGGCAACAGGGTCTAAAGTGGAACACCGGCAAACTCCAGAAGACATGCAGAAGGGCATGACTGTTAGAAGGAAAACTAACAAACAGGAATAGCATCAACATCAACCGAAAGGACAGTCACACAGAAACTCCATCTGAAGCTCACCAACATCAAATCCATGAAGATGAGGAAAAACAGGCACAAAAATGCTGAAAATTTCAAAAACCAGAATGCCTCTTCTCCTCCAAAGGAACACAACTTCTGTCCAGCAAGATAACAAAACTGGATGGAGAATGAGTTTGACAAATTGACAGGAATAGGCTTTAGAAAGAGAGTAATAACAAACTTCTCCAAGCTAAAGGAGTATGTTCTGACCCAAAGCAAGGAAGCCAAGAACCTTGAAAAAAAGTTAGAGAAGTTGCAAACTAGAATAACCATTTTGCAGAAGAACATAAATGACCTGATGGAGCTGATAATACAGCACAAGAACTTTGTGAGGCATATCCAAGTATCAATAACTGAATCGATCAAGCAGAGGAAAGGATAGCAGAGACTGAAGATCAACTTAATAAAGTGTGAAGACAAGATTAGCAAAAAAAGAATGAAAAGAAATGAACAAAGCCAACAAGAAATATGAGACTATGAAAAACAAAATCTACTTTCAATTAGTATGCCTGAAAGTGATGGGGAGAATGGAACCAAGTTTGAAAACATACTTCAGGATATTATCTAGGAGAACTTTACCAACCTAGCAGGACAGGCAAATATTCAAATTCAGCAAATACAGAGAACATCACAAAGATACTCCTCAAGAAAAGCAACCACAAGACACATAATTATCAGATTCACCAAGGTTGAAACGAAGGAAAAAATATTAAGGGCAGCCAGAGAGAAAGGTCAGGTTACGCACAAAGCAAAGCCTATCAGACTAAGAGTGGATCTCTGCAGGAATCCCACAAGCCAAAAGATAGTGGGGGCCAATATTCAACATTCTGAAAGAAAAGAATTTTCAACCCAGGATTTTATATCCAGCCAAACTAAGCTTCATAAGTGAAGGAAAAATAAAATCCTTTACAGACAAGCAAATGCTGAGAGATTTTGTCAACACCAGGCCTGCCTTACAAGAGCTTCTGAAGGAAGCACTAAGCATGGAAAGGAAAAACCAGTACCAGCCACGGCCAAAACATACCAAATTGTAAAGACCATTGACACAATGAAGAAACTGCACCAACTAATGGGCAAAATAACCAGCTAGCATCATAGTGACAAGATCACGTTTACACATAATAACCTTAAATGTAAACAAACTAAATGCCCCAATTAAAAGACACAGACTTGCAAATTGGATAAAGAGTCAACACCCACTGCTCACATGCAAAGACACACATAGGTTCAAAATAAAGGGATGGAGGAATATTTACCAAGCAAATGGAAAGCAAAACCAACCAACCAACCAACCAACCAACCAGGGGTTGCAATCCTAGTCTCTGATAAAACAGACTTTAAGCCAACATAGATCAAAAAAGACAAAGAAGGGCATTACCTAACAGTAAAGGGATCAATGCAACAAGAGCTAACTATCCTAAATATATATGCACCCAATAAAGGAACACCCAGATTCATAAAGGAAGTTCCTAGAGACCTACAAAGAGACTTAGATTCCCACACAGTAAGAGTGGGAGACTTTAACACCCCACTGTCAATATTAGACAGATCAATGAGACAGAAAATTAACAAGAATATTCAGAACTTGAACTCAGCTCTGGACCAAGCAGACCTAATACACATCTACAGAACTCTCTACCCCAAATCGACAGAATATACATTCTTCTCAGCACCATATCACAGCTTATTCCAAAATTGACCGCATAATTGTTTTTATTTGTTTTTTTAATTGACCACATAATTGGAAGTAAAACACTCCTCAGCAAATGCAAAAGAACGGAAATCACAACAGTCTCTCAGACCACAGTGCAATCAAATTAGATCTCAGGATTAAGAAACACGCTCAAAACCGCAAAACTACAGGGAAACTGAGCAACCTGCTCCTGAGGGACTATTGGGTAAATAATGAAATTAAGGTAGAAATAAGTTCTTTGAAACCAATGAGAACAAAGACAGAACATACTAGAATCTCTGCGACACAGCCAAAGCAGTGTTTAGAGGGAAATTTATAGCACTAAATGCCCAGAGAAAACAAGAAAGATCTAAAATAAATACCCTAACACCACAATTAAAATAACTAGAGAAATAAGACCAAACAAAATCTAGCAGAAGACAAGAAATAATAAACATTAGAGCAGAACTGAAGGAGACAAAGACACAAAAGACCCTTAAAAAAAAAAAAAAAATGAATCCAGGAGCTGGTTTTTTGAAAAGATCAGCAAAATAGATAAACTGCTGGCCAGACTAGTAAAGAAAAGAAGAGAGAATCAAAAAAACACAATAAAAAATGATAAGGGGAATATCACCACTGATCCCACAGAAATACAAACTACCATCAGAGAATGCTGTAAACACCTCTAGGCAAATAAACTAGAAAATCTAGAAGAAATGGATGAATTCCTGGACACATAAACCCTCCCAAGACTAAACCAGGAAGAAGTCAAATCTCTGAATAGGCCAATAACAAGTTGTAAAATTGAGGCTGTAATTATTACCCTACCAACCAACAAAAGCCCAGGACCAGATGGATTCACAGCTGAATTCTACCAGAGGTACAAAGAGGAGCTGGTACCATTCCTTCTGAAACTATTCCAAACAATAGAAAAAGAGGGNAAAAAAAAAAAAATGAATCCAGGAGCTGGTTTTCTGAAAAGATCAACAAAATAGATAGACTGCTAGCCAGACTAGTGAAGAAAAGAGAGAAGAATCAAATAGACACAATAAAAAATGATAAGGGGAATATCACCACTGATCCCACAGAAATACAAACTACCATCAGAGAATGCTGTAAACACCTCTAGGCAAATAAACTAGAAAATCTAGAAGAAATGGATGAATTCCTGGACACATAAACCCTCCCAAGACTAAACCAGGAAGAAGTCAAATCTCTGAATAGGCCAATAACAAGTTGTAAAATTGAGGCTGTAATTATTACCCTACCAACCAACAAAAGCCCAGGACCAGATGGATTCACAGCTGAATTCTACCAGAGGTACAAAGAGGAGCTGGTACCATTCCTTCTGAAACTATTCCAAACAATAGAAAAAGAGGGCCTCCTCCCTAACTCATTTTATGAGGCCAGCATCATCCCAATACCAAAATTTGGCAGAAACACAACAAAAAGAAAATTTCAGGCCAATTTTCCTGATGAACATCAATGCAAAAATCCTCAATGAAATACTGGCAAACCAAATCCAGCAGCACATCAAAAAGCTTATCCACCATGATCAAGTCAACTTCATCCCTTGGATGCAAGGCTGGTTCAACATATGCAAATCAATAAATGTAATCCATCATATAATCAATAACAAAAACCGCATGATTATTTCAATAGATGCAGGAAAAACCTTTGATAAAATTCAACACCACTTCATGCTAAAAACCGTCAATAAACTAGGTATTGATGGAACATATCTGAAAATAAGAGCTATTTATGACAAACTCACGGCCAATATCATGCTGAATGGGCAAAAGCTGGAAGCATTTCCTTTTAAAACTGGCACAAGACAAGGATGCCATCTCTTACCACTCCTATTCAACATAGTATTGGAAGTTCTGGCCGGGGAAATCAGGCAAGAGAAAGAAAGAAAGTATATTCAAATAGGAAGAGAGGAAGTCAAATTGTCTCTATTTGCAGATGACATGATTGTATATTTAGAAAACCCTATTGTCTCGGCCCAAAATCTCCTGACACTGATAAGCAACTTTAGGAATGTCTCAGGATACAAAAATCAATGTGCAAAAATCACAAGCATTCTTATACACCAATAATAGACAAACAGCCAAATCATGAGTGAACCCCCATTCACAATTGCTACAAAGAGAACAAAATATCTGGGAATACAACTTACAAGGGATGTGAAGAACCTATTTAAGCCGGGCGCGGTGGCTCAAGCCTGTAATCCCAGCACTTTGGGAGGCCAAGGCGGGTGGATCACAAGGTCAAGAGATCGAGACCATCCTGGTCAACATGGTGAAACCCCGTCCCTACTAAAAATACAAAACATTAGCTGGGCATGGTGGTGCGTGCCTGTAATCCCAGCTACTCAGGAGGCTGAGGCAGGAGAATTGCCTGAACCCAGGAGGCGGAGGTTGCAGTGAGCCGAGATCGCGCCATTGCACTCCAGCCTGGGTAACGTGAGTGAAACTCCATCTCAAAAAAAAAAAAAAGAACCTATTTAAGAAGAGCTACAAACCATGGCTCAAGGAAATGAGAGGACACAAACAAATGGAAAAATATTTTATGCTCATGGATAGGAAGAGTCAATATTGTGAAAATGACCATACTACCCAAAGTAATTTATAGACTCAATATTGTCCCCATCAAGCTACCATTGACTTTCTTCACAGGATTAGAAAAAACTACTTTAAATTTCATGTGGATCCAAAAAAGAGCCCATATAGTCAAGACAATCCTAGGCAAAAAGAACAATGCTGGAGCCATCATGCTACCTGACTTCAAACTATACTACAAGGCTACAGTAACCAAAACAGCATGGTACTAGTATCTAAACAGATATATAGACCAATGGAACAGAACAGAGCCCACAGAAATAACACCACACTTCTACAACCAGCTGTCCTTTGACGAACCTGACAAAAACAAGCAATGGGGAAAGGATTCCCTATTTAATAAATGGTGTTAGGAAAACTGGCTAGCTATATGCAGAAAACTGAAACTGGACCCCTTCCTGACACCTTATACAAAAATTAACTCAAGATGGATTAAAGACTTAAATCTAAGACCTAAAACCATAAAGACTCCAGAAGAAAACCTAGGCCATACCATTCATGACATAGGCACGAGCAAAGACTTCATGACCAAAACAATAAATGCAATGGTGACAAAAGCCAAAATTGACAAATGGCCTAATTAAACTAACGAGCTTCTGCACAGCAAAATAAACTATCAGCATAAACAGGCAACCTACAGAATGGGAGAAAAATTTTGCAATCTATCCATCTGACAAAGGACTAATATCCAGAATCTACAAAGAAGTTAAACAAATTTACAAGAAAAAAAAACAATCACATCAAAAAGTGGGCAAAGAATATGAACAGACACTTCTAAAAAGAAGACATTTGTGTGGCCAACCAACATATAAAAAAAGCTCACCATCACTGGTCATTAGAGAAATGCAAATCAAAACCACGATGAGATACCATCTCATACCAATTAGAATGGTGATCATTTAAAAGTCAGGAAACAACAGATGCCAGAGAGGATGCGGAGAAATAGGAATGCTTTTATACTGTTGGTGGGAGTGTAAATTGGTTCAACCATTGCGGAAGACAGTGTGGCAATTCCTCAAGGATCTAGAACCAGAAATACCATTTGACCCAGCAATCCCATTACTGGGTATATACCCAAAGGATTATAAATGATTCTACTATAGAGACACACGCACACCTATGTTTATTGCAGCACTGTTCACAATAGCAAAGACTTAGAAACAACCCAAATGCCCATCAATGACAGACTGGATAATGTGTCATATATACACCATGGAATACTATGGAGCCATAAAGGAGGATGAGTTCATATCCTTTGCAGGGACATGGATGAAGGTAGAAACCATCATTCTTAGCAAACTAACACAAGAACAGAAAACCAAATACCACATGTTCTCACTCATAGGTGGGAGTTGAACAATGAGAACACATGGACACAGAGAGGGAAACATCACATGCTGGGGCCTGTCAGGGTGTAGAGGGCTGTGGGGGGCAGATAGCATTAGGAGAAATACCTAATGTATATGATGGGTTGATGGGTGCAGCAAACCACCTTGGCACATGTATACCTATGTAACAAACCTGCACGTTCTGCACATGTATCTTGAAACTTAAAGTATAATAATGAAAAATAATAATGATAAAGGAAAAAAACTTCAATGACTACACACAGCAAGGAATACAAATATAAGCCTGGCAAAAACAGTTTGGAAAAGTCACTATGGTCACAGAATCAGACAATCTGACTTCCAGAGTCACTCATTGTAATAATGTTCAGGTCTCAAAAAATTACAAAGAAACAAGAAAATATGGCTCATTCATAGGGGAAAAGAGGATTTGACAAAAACTATCCTTGAGGAAGCTCAGACATTAAAATTCCTAGTCAAAGACATTAAATCACCTGTACAAAGAATGCTTGATGAGCTAAAGGAAACCATGGGAAATAATATTTGAGCAAATGGGTGATTAGCAATAAAGAGATAGAAATCATAAAAACCAACTAGAAGTTCTGGACCTGAAAAGTATCATAACTGAGAAGAAAAATGTATTAGAGAGATTCTACAGCAGATTGAACAGGCAGAAGAATCAGTGTACTTGAAGATAAGGCAATAGAAATTATTCTGTTTAGGGAGCAGAAAGAAAGGAATGGAGAAAAATGAACAGAACTAGAGGTTCCTGTGGGACACCATTAAATGTACTAAGATACATTTACTGAGAGTTCAGAAATAAAAGGCAGAGATTATTTCAATAATGGTCCAAAACTTCCCAAATTTGATAAAAGACATAAATCTTCATATCCAAGAAACTCAATGAACTTCAATCGTGATAAACTCAAAGAGATCCATACCCAAATGTATTAGTCAAATTGTCAAAAGACAGAAAATTTTGAAAGCACCAAGATACGATTTATCACATACAAGAGATCCTCAAGATTAGCAGCTGATTTCTCATCAGAAACCATGGAGTCTAGAATGCAATAGGATGACATATTTAAAGTGCTGAAAGAAGGCTGGACATGGTAACTCATGCCTGTAATTATTGTACTTTGGGAGGCTGAGGTGGGTGGATCTCTTAAAGTCAGGAGTTCCAGAGCAGCCTGGCCAACATGGTGAAATCCTGTCTCTACTAAAAATACAAAACTAGACAGGCATGGTAGCACACACCTGTAGTTCTAATTACTTGAGAGGCTGAGGCAGGATAATTGTATGAACCCAGGAGACACAGTTTGCAGTGAGCCAAAATTGTGCCGCTATACTCCAGCCTGGGTGACAGAGCAAGACTCTGTCTCAAAAAAGATTCTTAAAGTCCTGAAAGAAGAGGCAAAACATCTTTTAAGGATGAAGGAGAAATTAAGACATTCTTAGATCAAAGTTAAGGGAGTTTATTAGTAGACCTGCCCTGCAATAAATGGTAAAGGGAGTCCTTCCAGCTGAAATAAACACTAGACAGTAACTTGAAGCCATATGAAAAACTAAAGAACACTGGTAGGGGTAACTAACAGGTAACTAGCAAAGCCAGTATTATTGCACTTTGGGTTTGTAATGTATCCTTTTTTTTATAATTTAAAGGTAAAATTTATAAAACTATAAATCCATGTTAATGGAAAAAAACTATAAAGATATTATATATGACAATGACAGTATATAAAGAGGGAAGATGTGTAAGAGCAGTATATACTACTTAAATTCAGTTGGTATTATTCAAGCTAGATTGTTTTAAGATATTTCTTGTAATCCCAAAGGTAACCAGTAAGAAAATAACTAAAAAGTATAGCCAGTAATCCCAGCTACTTGGGGGGCTGAGGTAGGAGAATGACTTGAACCCAGGAGGCTGAGGCAGGGGTGAGCCGAGATAACACCATTGCACTCCAGCCTGGGAAACAAGAGCAAAACTCTGTCTCAAAAAAATAAATAAATAAAATAAAGAAAAAGACATTCAGAAAACAAACAGCTAAATGGCAGAAGTAAAGATTTTCTCGTTAATTACTATGAACAAAAATGGGTTAAATTCTCCAATTAAAAAGCAGAGATTGGACCACGTGCAGTGGCTCACACCTGTACTTGGAGGCTGAGGTGGGAGGATGGCTTGAGCTCACTAGTTTTAGACCAGCATGGGCAACACGGTGAGACTCTATCTCTACAAAAGAATTTTAAAATTAGCCAGGCATGCTGGTGTGCATCTGTGGTTCCAGCTCTCAGGTGGCTGAAGTGGGAAGATCACTTAAGCCCAGGAGGTCAAGGCTGTGGTGAGCTGTGATCATGCCACTGCACTCCAGCCTGGACAGCAGAGCAAGAGCAAGACCCTGTCTCAGGAAGAAGAAAAAATAATTTATATG
>NW_016107953.1:644397-668862 GCF_001604975.1 Cebus imitator | reverse complement strand
AAAAAAAAAAAAAAAAAAAAAAAAAAAAAAAAAAAAAAAAAAAAAAAAAAAAAAAAAGATTGGCAGAATGGATTTTTAGAACATGATCTATCTCTATGCTGTATAGACAATTTCTTTTAGAGACAGAGTTTTGCTCTTTCACCCAGGCTGAAATGAAGTGGCACCAAATCAGCTCACTGCAACCTCTGTCCCACAGGTTCAAGCAATTCTCCTGCTTCAGTCTCCTGAGTAAATAGGATTACAGGCACCTGCCAATACATCCAGCTAATCTATTTTTAGTAGAGACAGGGTTTCACCATGTTGGCCAAGCTGGTCTCTAACTCCTGACCTCAAGTGTTCCACCCGCCTTGGCCTCCCAAAGTGCTAGGATTACATGCGTGAGCACTGCACCCAGCCCATAGAGACAAATTTTATTTTTTATTTTTATGAGGTGGAATCTCATTCTGTTGCCAAGGCTGGAGTGCAGTGGAGTGATCTCGGCCCACTGCAACCACTACCTCCCAGGTTCAAGCAATTCTCCTGCCGCAGCCTCCTGAGTAGCTGGGATTGCAGGTGTCCACCACCATGCCCAGCTAATTTGTTTATATTTTTAATAGAAACAGGGTTTCACCATATTGATTAGTCCACTTTCGAACTCCTGACCTCAAGTGATCTGCTCACCTTGGCCTCCCAAAGTGCTAGGATTATTGGCACGAGCCACCACTCCCAGCCGAGACAAAGTTTGAATACTAAGACACAAAAAGCTCGGAAGTAAAAGGTAGCAAAAAGTTATTCCATGAAAATCGTATATTCTAACAATGGCTACAGTGTGAGACAAAATAGATTTTAAGTCAAAACAGTAACAAGACAAAGAAGGTCAGTATATGCTGACAAAACTTCAGTTTATGAAGACACAACAATTGTGCACATATGCACATGTCAAACGCCCCCAAAATACATGAAAGCAAAAATGGACACAATTAAATGCGAAATACACAATTGGAGAGTTCAATACCTCATCTCCAATAACGGACAAGAACCAAATAGAAGACTGATAGAGGACTTGAACAACACTAGAAACCAATTAGGCATGGCAGACATATACACAACACTCCAATCAGCAACAGTAGACTACACGTCCTTCTCAAGTGCACGTGGAACATTTTCCAGAATAGGCCATATGTTAGGCCATAAAGTAAGTCTTAATTGTTTTTTTAAGATGGAGTTTCGCTCTTGTTGCCCAGGCTGGAGTACAATAGCGCAGTCTCGGCTCACTGCAACCTCTGCCTCCCTGGTTCAAGTGATTCTCCTGCCTCAGCTTCCCGAGTAGACGGGATGACAGCACCCGCCACCACGTCCAGCTAAGTTTTGTATTTTTAGTAGAGATGGAGTTTCACCATGTCGGCCAGGCTGGTCTCAAACTCTTGACCTCAGGTGATGCCACACCTTGGCCTGCCAAAGTGCTGGGATTACAGGCGTGAGCCACCGTACCCGGCAATAAAGTTTAAAAAAATTGAAACTATATAAAGTATCTTTCCAACTACAATAGGATAAAATCATAAATCCATAGCAGAAGGAAAACTGGAATACTCATAATACGTGGAAACTTAACACGCTCTTTTCTTTTTCACATCACTTGGGTAATGTGCCAATGTCGTAATAAGGTTTGAGGGTGTCACATCTCATGCATGTGTGTGAGCGCCCAATCATCATGATCATGAACTACAAAAGGATTGCAACACACTATTTTTCCCCCGAGACAGTCTCACTCTGTCGCCCAGCCTGCAGGACAGTGGTGCAATCTCAGCTCACTGCAATCTCTGCCTCCCAGGTTCAAGCAATTCTCCTTCCTCAGCCTTCTGAGTAGCTGGGATTACAGGCGTGCACCATCACTCCTGGCTCAGTTTTGTATCTTTTTTAGTAGAGACGGGGTTTCACCATGTTGGCCAGGCAGGTCTCAAACTCCTGACCTCGTGATCCACCCGCCTGGGCCTCCCAAAGTGCTGGGATTATAGGCATGAGCCACCAGGCCAGGCCCTTAACATACTCTTAAACAACCAGTGGGTCTAAAAAGAAGTCACAAGGGAAATCAGAAGACACCTTGAGACAATGAAAGCAAAAACACAACACACCAAAACCTACAGCAGGCGACAAAATCGAAAGCAGTATGTGGGGGAGATTTATAGCTGTAAAGACTACGTTAAAAAAGCAAAAAGCTCAAATTAACAACCCATCTGCACACACTAAGGATAACTGAACAAAACCCAAAGCTAGCACAATGAAGGAGATAATGAAGAGCATGGCAGAGATACAACAGAGAATAGAAAAGCACAGAAATCTATAAAACCAAAAATTGGTTCTTTCTAAAGCACAAAACTGACAATGCTTTACCTAGATCAACAAAGAGACAAGACTCACATTACTAAAATTTGCAATGAAAGTGGGAACATTCCTAACAGATATAAGAGAATGCTTTATAAAACACCATTACATGCCAGCAACATACAGTGGAATATTATTCAGCCATAAAAAGGAATGGGGCCGGGTGCAATGACTCACACATGTAATCCTAGCACTTTGAGAGGCTAAGGTGGGTGGATCACTTGAGGTCAGGAGTTCAAGACCAGCCTTACCAACATGGTGAAACCCCATCTCTACTAAAAATACAAAAATTATCCAGGTATGGTGGCGCACACCTGTAATCCCAGCTACTTGGGAGGCTGAGGCAGGAGAATCACTTAAACCCCAGAGGCAGAGGTTGCAGTCAGCCATGATCACACCACTGCGCTCCAGCCTGGGCAAGAAGAGGGAAACTCCGTATTAAAAAAAAAAAAAAAAAAAAAAAAAAAAGAAAGAAGGAAAAAGCTATGTTGTGCTGACACATGCTACAACATGGATGAACTTTGAAAACATTATAGTTCCACTTCTGAGAAACATCTCCAATAGGCGAATTTATGGAAACAGAAACAGAGGTTACCAGGGGTTAGAGGGAGGGGGAAATGAGGAGTTAGCGAATGGACACAGAGCTTCTATTTGGGGTGATGAAAAAGTTTTGGAAATAGTGGTGATGGTTGCCCAACCGAATGGAAGTAATGCCACTTAATTCTACTTTTAAAAGCAGTTAAATTAGCATGTGTTACATGTATATTTTACCACAATTTTAAAAAAATAGTATCTGCAAGGACCATTTCCCAGCCAGGCTGGTGGCTGCCTTTCTACGGCCTTAGGGGAAAAGGAGCATTTTCTGCTTGTCTTCCTGAGGTTTCTTTTGCCCACCAATTAGGAACCTGTGAATTTCAAGGTCAAACTCTGGAATTCAGTCAGCACTAAGGGAAAAATTATAAACGGATAATATGTACAATACGGAAAGCGTGGACAAAGCTAAAGGAAGGGTGTTAGCCAGTGGACGGGCAGGACTTTGCCCCCACAGTCCTCTCCAGAGGCCCGTGGTCCACCCTTTTTCTTAGATGGGAATCGTTGCCCCTAACCATAGATTTCCATTGCCTGTCCATTTTCTCTCTGGGGAAAGGCTTGTGATGCTGTGTTTAGGGCTGCAGTCGGCCTCATTTCATAAGCATTCCTGCCCACAGTGCTCACCTCACAAAGCCATGCTCACTGCAGTGCCTGGGCTTGGACCCAGCAGAGGTAGGGGTGGTTCCGACTCTGACCTCTGCCCCCCTCAACTCTTCCAGAGCCATTGGGCACCTCCCAGGGGGCCCACAACCCAGCACCTGCCACCCAGCACCCTTGGCATCCTCTGCTTCTGACCTTCCAGAGCGATGTGTCCACCTGTGAACCAGGACTCCAGCATCCCTGCAACTCCTTGTGTGATTGGTGTCATCCAGAAACACCTTGGAAAGCCCCAGGCCCTCCGCCCTGTATTCTTTGTCCACAGCCTCTGCTTTGGTTATGTCCTGGTGCTGGGTGGGATAGTTAAACACGCAACACAGGCATTGTGGCAGGAAAGAGGGAGGCCACCGAGACAGGATCCACATACGCAGAAGGCCACGTCCTTACAACAAAGCACTGAAATGTAACCCCTGGGACAGTAACGTGCTGGCCTGAGCCCACCCCAGTGCCCTCCCAGGCTTCCCGGGACTGGGAGCAGCCAGCAGGATCCCGGTGACCTCCTACCTGCCTTTGTATTTTCAACTTCATACCCTGGAGTCTGTAATGGCAAGAGCCAGATGGATTGCAGGCGATTCTGAGCTGTTCCCTCCCGCTTGACAGATGCAAGTGTCACCCAGACACACAGCAGGGCTCGCCTCTGCCAGGGAGGCTTTTAAAGTCCATTTTCTGTTGCTTATAACACAATACCTAAAACTGGGTAATTTATAAAGAAAAGGAATTTCTTACAGTCATGAAGGCTGAGAGTCTGAGGTTGAGGTGTCACCGGATGGAAAGTCTTGACTGAGTTGTCCAGGTTCTTGGCATGTTGAACAAAGAAGTGAACAGAACGCACAAACAAAGCAGCAAAAAAACCAGGCAATGAAAGATGAAGCAGCCGGCCGGGCGCGGTGGCTCACACCCGTAATCACAGCACTTTGGGAGGCCGAGGCACCCGAGGTCAGCAGTGTGAGACCAGCCTGGCCAAACAAGGTAAAACCCATCTCCACTAAAAATACAAAAAAATTAGCTGTGTGTGGTGGCGGGCAGCTGAGACAGGAGAATCACTTGAATGCAGGAGGCAGAGGTTGCAGTGAGCCCATATCATCCCACTGGACTCCAGCCTGGGCAATAAGAGTGAAAATCCGTCTCAAGAAAAATAAAAGACATTGGTCAGTCTGGTTGCCCAAAAACAAACAAAAAGACAAAGCAACAAAATAACAGTGTACCAAAGGCACAGACTGAAGAAGCAAACACACAATCCACAGGGCCAGAGCAAGCCCAGCAAACGGGCAGGAGTCTCCCCACCGCACTGCCTCGCAGGGTTTTTATAAAGAATAGCTCTCGGGCCCCTAGCTGCCCTTTAGAGGCCTCCAATTGGTTACACCCTACGAAGAATTATCCTGGGCCAACCAGAGGCTGAAGTGGAGGCTTGGCCCACGGTCAATCAGAGGTTGAAGTGGAAGCTCCTGTCTTACTATCACAGGAGGCGGGACGTGGCCCGCGTGCTGCCCAGTCCGGCCTGGAACACGCTGCACCTGCTGTCCTCTGGCTCATGAGAACTGGCTGCACCTGCTGTTCCTTTGCTTCTGCCCCAACCCTTGGCTACGTTAATCCCCTCTTCTCCTGCCTCAGAGAGGCTGTATCTTGCTGGTGGGGACTCGGGTGTCCCGAGGCGGTACTGGGTATCACGTGGGGAGGATGTGAGCCTGCTCACGTGCTTCCTTAAATCTCTCTTCCTCTTACAAAGCCACCAGTTACCCTCCCATGATGACCCATGAATCCATGAATCCCTTTATGGGGGCAGGGCCCTGATGATCCAGTCACCTCTTAAAGGCATCACCTCTCAATACTGCCACATTGGGGATTAAATGTCAACATGAGTTTTGGAGGGGACAAGCATTGAAACCAAAGCAGAGGCATGACGGGTGGAGCCCAGAGGTGGAACACACCTGGGTCCCCACAGCCCACCCCTTCTGACACGGCCTGGCCATCCAGGGATGTAATGTTCTGAATGACAGGTAGGCATGACTGTGCTTTCTTTCAACAAGAGACAGGTGTCAGTCGCGAGGGCTGGGAAGAGGCACTAGAGTCCCAGGCTTTCTCTCATAGTGCTGGAGGCTGACTCAGCAGGTAGAAACACAATCATTCTTGTGGGTACCAGTGTGGCCAAGGAAGGGACACATTATTGCATCCTCAGGCTTTCCTTGCCCAAGAGGGACAGTCGCTGGGAGAGGCCCACACTGCCAGGTGGGTCTGTCTCACTCAGTCTGTGACAGGGAGACAGGGAGTCTCCTTTTTACAGCACACACCCCTCGACCAACCCAGGAAACCCAGGGTGGCCAAAGTGGTCACAGCCAGCCAGGGTGTCCCCTGCTTCTCTGGGGGACAGGGTTCACCCCGGCTCAGTTCTGCTGTATGGGGCCACAGGACCCACCCTCCCTGAGCCTTACTGTCCCGTCTGTAGGCTGGAGGGGCAGAGAGAGAGGCTGGCTTGTCCTTGGGTGCTGCTGCTTCCCACCACGGAGCCCCCACAGGCAAAGTTGCTCGGGATTCTGGAATCTTCTCTCATCTGAGACCCACCCTACCCCACAGTGCCTGTCTAGAAGGTAGGTTAGGAGTGGGAAGAAGACCCCCAACGTGGTTCCGAGCACTGGCTTTGGAGTCCGGGACCTGGGTTCAAATCCTTGCTCTGAGTGACCCTGGGTGTGTGATGCCCTCTCAGGCCTCATCTTCCTCTAGATAACTATAAACGTCTGAGAGGGGGCACAGTGCCACCTCTCAAGGCCATGGTGAGGTCAGGCTGGTCAAGTGCTCGGTGATGTGCCTGGGCTTGGACCCGGCAGAGGCAGGGTCAGGCAGTCAGGAGTGGTTCTGACTCTGCCCCACCAACCCTGCCAGAGCCATTGGGCATCCCCCAGGGGCTCACCACCCAGTGCGTACTGCCCAGCACCCTTCCCATCCTCTGCTTCCAACCTTCCGGGGTGAGGTGTTATTCCTTCTTTGACTTGAATCCAGCTAGAGGAGCTTTCTCTTCCCAGGCAGGTTCCCCAGACCTCAGTTAGAACACAGATGTCACTCCCTGCACCCAGAGGACATGGCATGGCTGGGCTCCCCTGGTCCAGAGGGGGTCACAGCCTGCCAGAGCCCAGCTCCCTCTCTGAATGCAGCTGAATGCAGATATGCCACCTCTCTGAATGCGGTGGGAGGGACTCGCCCAAAGTCCCTCCCCTGGCAAGTGAGGGAACAGGGCCTGCTGGCAGGCGGCCTTTACGTCTGTGGCCCTCTGCCCCAGGCTCAACCTATGCCTTACCCTGTTTTGGCAAAGTTGGTCCAGTAGGCGATCACAGCCTTTGAGACAGTCCTGTTTTGGGGCCGGTAGCAAAGGGCTTCCCGAATACGTACTGGATTCTGTCCATATGACCCGCCCCCACCCATTTGGGGTAAGTGGGCATCCGAGAAGGACGGGAAAACAGGTAGGTGTACATCTTGGCACTCCTGGAGGGGAGAGACCACCCAAGTAGGCAGGGTGCCCACTGGGGACTGCCCAGCCCAGACACTGGCCCTAGAGGGAGGTCACAGGCAGCGGGCAGGGAAGGGGCTGGGGAATTCACATGAAGAGACTGGGCTTCTTACACCCAGGGAAGGGAAAGCTGTGGATCAAATTCATGGATTCATGGGTTCTGCAATTTCAGTTGAATTCATACTTCACCTCCACAAAACACTGTGAGGCACCTTCCTTTTTTAATTCAGTATCAAGAAATAGTTTTCTCCCCAAGTGAATGTGCATTCTTCAATTGGATTGGACAAGGCATGGGCCCTCAACTGTTTCCCTTTTTGCCTTGACTGAAAGGAGGCTCACAGCTCAGTGGATTGCTTAGTTGCTGCAAAGCTTTCGTCCTAGACTTCTAGGTATACTCTTATCTTCTTATCTTTTTAGCACCCTAACTTATTGTTAATTTTTATTATTTATTTACTTATTATTGGAGACAGAGTGTCACTCCGTTGCTGATGCTGGAGTGCAGTGGCACAATCTCTACTCACTGCAACCTCCACCTCCCAGATTCAAGTGATTCTCCTGCGTCCGCCTCCTGAGTGGCTGGAACTGCAGGTGTGCACCACCACACCTGGCTAATTTTTGTATTTTTAGGAGAGCCAGGCTTTTGCTATGTTGGCCAGACTGGTCTCAAACTCCTGGCCTCAGGTGATCCCGTAGGGTGCAGGGCCGACCAGGGCAGAGGATCCTGAGGTTTGTAAATCCCCTGAAAGCTGGGAGGGAAAAAGAGTCCTTCAAGTCTTGCCAGGCCTCAGCAAAGCAGATCAGGCAGGCACAGGAGGGGACTCAAGTACCACTTTCCTGGACAACCAGACACCTGTCAGCCACCCAGAGCGAGGCCTCGGCTGAAAGGTGCAGCACCACGGGAGGGAACACCAGGACCCACCCCTGCCCAGGTCCCAGCACCCGGGACCCACCCCTGCCCAGGTCCCAGTGCCCGGGACCCACCCCTGCGCAGATCCTCACTTGGCGTTGGCTCTGTACTGGGCCAGGGCAATCTCAGTGGGCACCAGGAAGAGGATGTCAGTCTCAAAGTCCACCATGGACTTTGTTCTTCTTGTTCTCCTGGGATGGGTCCTGAGCCCAGGACTCGGTGTAGACATCAAAGGTAGTTTTGGTGCCTCTGAGCCCCTTGGTGATGGTGAACCCGCTGACCAGCTTGAAGAAGTCCTCCCTATGGGGAACAAGTAGGCACTGATGCTCCCCCTGTGCCAATAGGAGAGTGTCTGCACACCCAACCATATTGGTGCTAACTTTCTCACCCCCAATCCTCCACTCGATGCCTTCCTCCTCCAGGCTGGCCCAACTCCAGCACGGGTTGCCCCTGGGTCTGGTGCCATTGCCCCTGGGTCTGGTGCCCCCTTACTCTGTGACTTCCTGCTTGTCCTTGTTGATGGCAGGCATGTCAATGCTGGCGAAGATGTGGCCGTCCATATTGTTGGTTCCTGCTTGTAGCCGATGTCGGTGGCATTGGCGGATAGGTTGACAGGGTCATCGGGGATGAAGTCTCCATCAATTACAGGGAGGAAGCCCAGGTAGTGCAGCATGGGGTCTGGGTGGGAGAGCCAGCAGGTTCTAGTACCTTCCAGTGTCCCCCTGAGCTACCCCTTGCCTCTCAGGGCTGGAGTTGGCCATGTTCTTCCTTCTCTGATCTATGGACACTTGGGGCAGGGAGGATTCTGCACCATCGGGGACATCCTGTGCTCTGTAGGATGTTTAGGGCATCAAGAGCATCGACCCACGAGGTGCCAGGAGCACCCCTCCCCAACAGGGACAATCACAAACGTCTCCAGGCCTTGCCACACGTCCCAGGCTGAGAGCCACTGTCTAGGGCCAGATCTGTCCTCTTCAGCGGCAGCCCCTCCCTCTCCTCTCTCTCTCTTTGCTGGGCCTGAATCAGGAAGGAGGAAAACTTAGAAGCCACTGAGGGGACTGACGGAGAAGGAGCTCCCTCTCGCAGGGCTGGGTTCCAGTCCATTAGCCAAACATGGTGCGAGGTCTGCACTGCCCTCCACACCCCTGGACTGGCCCCTAGAGGACCCCGTGGCTGCTGAGACAGAGGGTCCCCGCTGTCACTGGGCCCAGCACAACGGGCCTTGCTCCCAGTGGGGCCCTGCTTCTTGCTTTGCTCGGACTTGCCCAGCCCGTGCAGTTGAGTTCCTGTCAGGTAGACATGCAGATGACGGGGCTTCATGGCACGTTTCCATGGGAGAATGAGCAAGAGAGAAGTGTAGCCTAGCAAGCTGGTGAGGCTGACACTCACAGGTGTTTGTGGAAGGGGTCCCCAGGCCTTCCTGGGGTACAGAATCGTGGAGCTGGAGGCCCCAGTGGACAGTTCAGTAAATGTTTGCTGAATGAATGAATGAATGAATGGTCATCTAGAAAAAAGGCTCTTGGTTTGGGGTATATGAATCTCCCTAAAATTGTATGCAAATGACAGCATATGAATGCATGAGGTGGGGCAGTGGGCCCCAAATGTTCATCAGCTTCTCAAAGGGGGAGTCAGTGACTCATGGGAGATAAGAAGAAAGAATGGCCAGGCGAGGTGGCTCACCCCTGTAACCCCAGCACTTTGGGAGTCTCCGCAGGCAGATCACCTGAGGTCAGGAGTTAGAGACCAACCTGGCCAACAAACCCCGTCTCTACTAAAAGTATAAAAATTAGCCAGGCATGGTGACACATGCCTGTAGTTCCAGCTACACAGGAGGCTGAGTCAGGAGAACCACTTGATCCCAGGAGGCGGAGGTTGCAATGAGCTGAGATCCTGCCACGGAACTCCAGCCTGGGCGACAGAGTGAGACTCCGTCAGTCTCAAAAAAAAAAAAAAGAAGAAGAAATGGCTTCCCATCTCCTCTTTCTTACAGCTGGGCCTTGGAGGGGAGACACCCGCTTGGTGGTGGCAGGACCAGGCTGCAGCTCTGCCACCTTCCTCTCTTCCAGAGTACTTCCTGGCAGTACCCCCCCCCCACCTCGAGACCCCACGGCCCAACCTGAGCAGCTACTCACACTCCATGCCTGCCAGCGGCATCTTATAGGCCAGCGTCAGGGCTTGGGGGTCGGTCACCTTCAGACACTTGGCCATCCTGGCAGTGTCGTCCACAGGGCAACCCACCTTCTCCGCCAGCTGGGGGCACAATCAAGGCCGGCGGGTGTGGGGAGGCCAGTGTTCACGGCGCAGAACGGGGTCCAGGACAGAGAATGGAAATGAGGACAGCCCCTACCCGGTATCAAAGCAGCCCCTCCCTGCCCACCCCTACCCTCCTCCATTTACCTTTTTGGCCCAGAAGAGGGGGTTTTTCTGGATGACCCAGGAGCTCAGGGCCACACCGCTCTGGCTGATGGCTCGCCGGATCAGGCCCTTGTTGTAGGGGGAGAGGGTCTACGACATCCAGAAATCCCGTCACCAAGGCCACTCCTGACTCCACCCACCCCAGGCTGGGCCAAGGACACCCCAGCACCACAGCCCCAGCTCCACACTGCCCCTCCCGCCCTCTGCCTCCTGTCTGAGCTTCCTGGCAAACTTTGGGACGGGCCCTCCCCTCCAGGGGTCCCCAGACCTGCAGAGAGACGCTGGCACCTCCAGCCGATTCCCCAAAGATGGTGATGTTGTTGGGGTCCCCCCCGAAGGCCGCAATATTCCTCTTCACCCAAGCAATGGCCATGTGCTGATCCCGAAGGCCATAGTTACCTGGGGGCAGGGCAGGGGAGTGGGTGCTAGAGACCAGCACCCAGACCTGGCCTGCAGGAGGGGAGACCAGCGTGGGAGGGGTGGAAATGCCCTCAACAGAGTTGGGGCCCCGGAGGAGCCCAGGTTGGCAAATAGTGGGTTCCTAAGGGGCTGGGTCGGGTGAGGTGCTGAATGGGGTGGGTCCCTAAGAGACTGGATTGGGTGGAGTGGTGGATGAGGTGGGTTCCCAGGAGGCTGGGTCCAGTGGGGTGCTGGACTGGGTGGGTCCCCAGGAGGCTGGGTTGGGTGGGGCGCTGGAGGGGGTGAGTTCCTGGACCTGAATCCGGAGGGAGCAAGGGAAGCCGACTCTGGGTGCCCAGAGGCAAAGACAGCTTCAAAGTGGGACAGCTCTGCACAGGAGACCCAGGAGCACCCCCTGCCCCGCACTGCTCAGGGCTTGAGGATTCCTGCTCCCCTCCTTATCCCTGGGGCTGTCCTGCTCCCAGAATCTTACAGGAAACTGGTTCAACCAGTGTTCCCACTAGGCAGCCCTCCAGGAGGTGGGGTGGAGGTGTGGGTTCTGGCCATGGCCGCCCGGCCTTGACTATGATCCTCAGTTTCCCCATGTGGAAGATGAGCCACAGCCGTGCCTCCTGTCGGCCTGTTTGCCATCAGATGGGAGGCCTGTCCGGCTCCCGGCAGGGGCGTACCCAATGCTCAGTGTCCCTGGAATGTTTCACACCAACCTTCCTCCTTCCTGAGGGGTGGGGCCTCCTTTTTCCCCCTCTCATCTTCCAGCACAGGGCCTAGCTGGCTGGGCACAGAGTTGATGGCCCCACGCCCAAGTCCCCATAGCTCCTGGGACCCCTGCTGGTAAAGATCCCCCCCCTAGGGACCCTCCACCCTTCCCTGTGCCATGAGAACTGCCTCTGTGCACCAAACTACCTAACCCTACAAGGAGACTAGAGGTTGGCACTCATCCACCCACTGTCCCTGGGGGAACTGAGACTTGGCAGCTTTTGGGCTTGAGGTCACCCTGTTGGGAGGCAGCTGTCTGTCCCACTGCCACCTCCTGTCCTTCTGGGGCAGCAGCTACCCTGCCAGTGGTGGGTGGTGGGAGCAGGTCGATGCTTTCTGGCTCCCACCTGTGCCAGGTTCCAGGTGGGGAAGGGCAGGGTGACCGTACACCCCCAGGCCCAGCCAGGGTCCCAGCAGCCCTCTGAAGTCTAGGCTGATGGGCCCCCTGCCACACTGGAGTGGGAGAGTGGCACACCTGCCGCTGGAGAAAAGAAGCCAAAACCAGCCCCTGCGGGCACCGCGGACAACCCCTGGGGGCCTCTGTGCCTCCTCGTGCCAGCACCCCCAGCCCCGCCCCACCTCTGGGAGGGGGTGTAGGGAAGTCACCTCCAAAAGTGTCCCTGTGGTATTGAGAGTGGCCTGAGGGCCTCAGGGTGGGGGATGGGGAGGGGTCTTACTGACCTGCCGAAAGCCTCTCAGCACCCTAAGAAGAGCTCACCCAAGAAGAGGGTGGCCTCCCCTTTGAGTCAGAATCCCAGGACTGCTGCCCAAACCTCCAGGTCCCAGGGGCAGGGAATGTGGAGAGCAGGCAGAGGGAATGGAGCAAGGCATCCCCCAGGCCTGAGAGGCGGCAGGCAGGAGAACAGCGTGGTCAGGGACTGGGGTCCCCTGTGCAACTCCTGCTAGAGATGGGGCCTGGGCCGGGCACCCTCGCCGGCTTCCTGTGGGGACTGGGGTTACTGTGGCTTGTCCCTCACAGGCAGAAAGGGCAGATTTTGTGGATGACTCAAAAGAGCTCTGGCCTGCCGGCTCTCCCTCTGGAGGAACCAGGACCCTGGTGTGGAGTAGCCCAGGTTTCAAGTTCCTGCTCAGAACAGAAGGTAACAGCTGTGCAATCCTGGGTAAACGGCCTGCCAGCCTCTCTCTACCCCTCTGCCAGCCTCTCTCTACCCCCTCTGCCAGCCTCTCTCTACCCCCTCTGCCAGCCTCTATCTATCCCCTCTGCCTGCCTCTCTCTGTCCCCTCTGCCAGCCTCTCTCTGTCCCCTCTGCCTGCCTCTCTCTGTCCCCTCTGCCTGCCTCTCTGTCCCCTCTGCCAGCCTCTCTCTATCCCCTCTTCCAGCCTCTACCCCCTCTGCCATCCTCTCTCTACCCCCCTCTGCCAGCCTCTCTCTACTCCTCTGCCTGCTTTCCCTGCCCCTGGGCCTGTTTCCCCTTCTATAAAATGGGAACAACATGGACCTCACAGAGGTTTTTAGGTGGGATCACCAGGCTTAGCAAATGCAATTTCAAGAGGCCCAGCCAGTTACATTGGAATTTCAGGTAAACAGTGAATTGGTTTTTACTATAAACATGTTTCATTTTTTTTGAGACTGAGTCTCGCTCTGTCACCCAGGGTGGAGTGCAGTGGTGTGATCTCAGCTCAGGCCAACCCCCACCTCCCAGGTTCAAGTGATTCTCCGGCCTTAGCCTCCCAAGAAGCTGGGATTACAGGTGCCTGTCACCATGCCTGACTAATTTTTGTATTATTAGTAGAGACGGAGTTTCACCATGTTGGCCAGGCTGGTCTCCAACTCCTGACCCAAGTGATCCTCCCCTCTTGGCCTCCCAAAGTGCTGGGATTACAGGCATGAGCCACGGCGCCCGGCCCATATAAGTATGTTTCAGATATTGCATGGGAGATTCTTACAGAGCAGTTCTTGGCGGTTTATCTGACATTCAAATGGAACTGGGCATCCTGTGTTTTACCTGGCACCTGTCCCCCTAGAAATGAGGGTGAGCGCCCGGGAACTGCCGTGGGGCTGTGCTGGGCTCTCTTCCTCAGCCTGGCCCCAAGTTTCCAGATAGGATTGAGCTGGGAGGAGACAGGACCTGCCCTCTGCTGGGCTCACCTTCGAGGCACTGGCCACTGCCCAGCAGCAGGTGAGGCCCAAGACAACCAGCTGCAGGCGCCCCATGGTGTGCGTCAGCCTCTGGCTGGCCCTCCCTCTGGGCCTCGGGTATTTGTTGCGCCAGGGCCAAGGTCACATGCTGGGTCATGTGCACTCAGACACCCCTTCCCCTCCACCCCACCCTGGTGCAGGGATGATCCGGTTTCCCCAAAACCCACGGTGCACCTGTGCAGGTTACTGCTTACCTGGGAGCAGAGGCAGGCATCACGGTGGCGGGCAGGAAGGAGGATGGTGGGGCCGGGCAGGGTGCACAGTTGTCATCACCCGAAGACTACAGATTTTCTAGGGCTTTTTTGGGGTTTTTTTTTTGAGACATGGTCTCACTCTGTCACCCAGGCTAGAGTGCAGTGGCACAATCACAGCTCACTACAGTCTGAAACTCCTAAGCTCAAGGATTCTCCTGCTTCACCCTCTCAAGTAGCTGGGATTACAGGCGTGTGCCATCACACCCGCTAATTTTTGTATTTTTAGTAGAGACAGGGTTTTGCCATGTTAGCCAAGCTGGTCTCGAACTCCTGAGCTCAAGTGATCTGCCTACCTCTGCCCACCAAAGTGCTGGGATTATAGGCGTCAACCACTGTGCCTAGCCCATAACCCAGTTTTGGCCATGTTGTGAGCCCACATTCTTTATGTAACCTCAAGATGGCATCTAAGCTCTGTGCTTTGTTGGGAAGTGGGGTCTTCACTTCAAAGGCTCCCGTGTATACACGTTAAACAAATATGCATGCTCTTTCCCCTGTTAGTCAATGTGCCCCATGCCAGTGATTTTGCAGTGGCCCTTCAGAGGATGAAGAGGAAAGCTCTCGCTTGGCCCCCGCAGTATCATCACGAAGTTTCAATGCTCTCGAAATCCCCTGGGCTCCACTGATTCAATCCTTCCTCACTCCAATCCCTTGAAGCAGCTACGTTGTCTGGGATATATACCCTGGGGTTCATTGTCGTGCGCCAGGAAAATTTAGGACAGGGCCAAACACGAGGAGTTTAGGAGCGGAGGTTTAATAGGCAGAAGTGAAGAGAAACAGCCACAGCTGTCTCTTCTCCAAGCGGAAAGGCCTGGTGGACCCAGATGCGCTGAATTTATAGTCAGGTTTGAGGAGGCGGAGTCTGATTTACATAGAACTCACAGATTGGTTCTATCAGGTGTGACGTTTACAGAGCACGAGGGGAAGGCTGGTGGCCCTGCCCTAATCTGATTATGCAAATAGGCTTTCCAGTTGATCTGCACTGTCTTGTCTGTTTCTTACTGTACACGTGGCTGGCACAGATGGGAGGATGGAGCCACAACTTAGCATGTCTAGTCCCTAGTTCCTATGGGCACTCACTCGTGCAAGCCTGCTGCTTGTCTATGTCTGCTGCTCAACTTTGCAGGCTGCTCTTTGTTAGAAAATGATTTGGGGCCGGGCGCGGTGGCTCAAGCCTGTAATCCCAGCACTTTGGGAGGCCGAGGCGGGTGGATCACGAGGTCAAGAGATCAAGACCATCCTGGTCAACACGGTGAAACCCTGTCTCTACTAAAACTACAAAAAATTAGCTGGGCATGGTGGCGCGTGCCTGTAGTCCCAGCTACTCAGGAGGCTGAGGCAGGAGAATTGCCTGAACCCAGGAGGTGGAGGTTGCGGTGAGCCGAGATCGCGCCATTGCACTCCAGCCTGGGCAACAAGAGCGAAACTCCGTCTCAAAAAAAAAAAAGAAAAAGAAAAAAAAAAGAAAGAAAATGATTTGGGACTGCTTTTCATTAAAAAGAAAAGCCTTGGCCAGGCGCGGTGGCTCAAGCCTATAATCCTAGCACTTTGGGAGGCTGAGGTGGGCGGGTCACAAGGAGTTCGAGACCAGCCTGGCCAATATGGTGAAACCCATCTCTACTAAAAATACAAGAAATTAGTCGGGCATGGTGCAGACACCTGTAATCCCAGCTACTCAGGAGGCTGAAGACAGGAGAATTTTGAACCTAGGAGGCAGAGGTTGCAGTGAGCCGAGATTGGGCCATTGCACCCCAGCCCAGGTGACAGAGCGAGACTCCATGTAAAAAAAAAAAAAAAAAAGCTTACCAAGGACACCCCTACCCTTACTATCAGCCTAAGAGATTTCTTCTGAACTCCTGTATCACCCTGACAACCACTAACCTTTATACTGTCTCTAGTTTTGCCTTTTCCCAGTGTCACAGAGGTGGAATCACACAGTAGGTAGTCTTTTCAGGTTGAGCTGCTTTCACTTAGTAAGACTCATTTAAGTTTTTTCCATGTCTTTTCTTGGCTTGATAGCTTTCTCTTTCTTTTCTTTAACTGCCTCAAGATGTCTTCCAGCTCATTTCTTTTTAGAGCTGAAAAAATTCCATTGTCTGGATATACTGTTTTTCACCTGCTGAAGGACATCTTGGTTACTTCCAGGTTGTGGCAATTATGAAGAAAACTGCTATAAACATCTGTTATGTTGATCAAAAAAGCCAAACTAAAATATTTGAAGAGATGGATTCTGAGCCAGATATGATTGATTATGGCCAGACGCACGGTCTCGAGGGTGCCAGGGCGGCGGAGTCACAGCTCGGTTTTATACGTTTCAGGGGGACATAAGACGTAAACGAATAATTCGAGTTATATGTTAGTTCTGTTTGGAAAGAGGAGACCACTGGAGCTGGGGATGGAGAGGGTTTGGGTTGGCTTACAAATCATAGGTGATTTCAAAGATTTTCTGATTAGCAGTTGGTTGAAAGAGTTCTTAGCAAAGAACCTGGAGACAATAGAAAGAAGAGTCTTGGTGAAGATAAAACCAAGGCTCTTATGATGTAGATGAAGTCTCATAGATGGCTGCCCTTAGAGACAATCGATGACAAATATTTCCATCTCAGATCTCTAAAAGGTGCTCGGCTCTTCAGAAATGACCTGATAAAGGAAACATATTCTCTGCAGAATGCAGATTTCCTCCACAAGAGACAGCTGTGCAGGGCCATTCCAAAATATGTCAAATAAATACATTTTGGGGGCTGGGCGCGGTGGCTCATGCCTATAATCCAAACACTTTGGAGGCCAAGGCGAGTGGATCACCTGAGGTTGGGAGTTCAAGACCAGGCTGACCAACATGGTGAAACCACGTCTTTAAAAAAAAAAAAGTAAAAAAAAAAAAAGAAATACATTTTGGAATAAAATACTTCCATTTCTTTCATGACCTGCCATCTGTCTGTCATGTGATGCTATACTGTAGTCAGGTTGGAATTTTATGTCTTATTTCTACAGAGTCTGTCCTGTCAGTCTTCAGAGCTCTGTTGTAAGGCCAGTCAGCTGAGCCTGAATTCCAAAGGGAAGAGAGTATAATGAGGCATGGCCAACCCCTACCGCCCATCATGGCCTGAACCTTCAGGTTCCTTTGGGTCCCCCTGGCTGAGAGGGTGTTGCATTCAGTCAGCTGAGGGGCTTGGAATTTTAGTTTTGGTTTACAGCTATAAACATCTGTTTGCGGGTTGGGTAAATACTAAGGACTGAGAGTGCTGGATCACGTGCTAGGAGTGGGTTTTATTATTAGGAAACTGCCAGACCGTCTTCCAACGTGGCCGCGCCGCTTGTCATTCCCAGCAGCAACGAATGGGAGCTCTGGTTGCTCCACGTCCTCCTCAGCATTTGGTGTTTGGCCAGCTTTCTGGATTTTGGCCATTATTACAGGTATGCAGTGGTAGCTCACTGTTTAAATTTGCATTTCCCTGACAACATATGATGTGGATATATCTCATACAGAAATACAGATGGGGTCTTGCTATGTTGTCCAGGCTAGTCTTGGATTACTAGGCTGCTCAGAGACCGTCCTGCCTCGCCCTCTGAACATGATGGGATTCTGTGCCTGAGCCACTGCACCCAGCCTGGGATGTCTTTTCGGGTGCTTATCTGCCACCTGTATAGGTGGATAACAGTGCTTTATCAGATGTCTTTTGCTAATATATTTTTCCAGTCTGTGGCTTGTCTTTGTTTTCTTTGCAGAGCAGAAATTTTTTATTTTAATGAAGTCCAGCTTACGTCACACAAGGCAGAGCTGCAAATCCGACACAGGGCCCACCCGATGCTGCCGCTCCACAGCTGTGTGGCCTGGGCCTGTGTCTGCCTCTCTGAATTTCACATTTCCCCATCAATACCTTCACTCGGAGAAACTATGGATGAGAAGTCCGTACGTTATTGTTTACAGGATGATCTAAAATGAACACAAAAACTTTGTTTTCAAGCAGAGAAACATCCACTTAAAGTCCTAGGTAGGGGCCAGCATGGTGCCTCATGACGGTAACCCCAGCACTTTGGGAGGCTGGGGTGGGCAGATCACCTGAGGTTAGGAGTTTGAGACCAGCCTGGCCAAAATGCTGAAACCCTGTGTCTACTAAAAGTACAAAAAAATTAGCCTAGCATAGTGGCACATGCCTGTAGTCCCAGCTACTCAGGAGGCTGAGGCAGGAGGTTCGCCTGAACCCAAAAGGCAGAGGTTGTAGTGAGCTGAGATCATGCCATTGCACCCCGGCCTGGGTGACAAGAGCAAAAGTCAGTCTCAAAAAAAAAAATTAAACAACAAAAAAAAAAAAAAAAAAAAAAAAAACGTCATAGGTAGGTTTCTACATCTGCATGATTTAAAAACCCCAAAGTTCTAAGTAACTGTGTGTCGGCAGATGGCCTAATCACAGAGTGACTTAAGGGACCTGGAGGCACGAATGCATATTCTGTGGGAGAATTTCAGGAGAATGAGCAAACCAATCTTAAATGATCCTTCGTGGGTCTTACTGTTTTATGATATATTACTTTATATAATTTATAATTTCTTATTTAAATTCATGTACTTTATAACTTATTATATGACTTATTGCAATAGCTTATATTTTGAAACTAGCATATGTATGTTACAGGAAAAATAACATAAACAATTATGCTGGTGCTGTCGGGAACCCAGACATTCAGCATAGGCAGAAAAGAAACAGGTGTAAAATCAGAAAAGTAAAACCCCACAATCTTACAACTGGGAAATACCTGCATGAATTCATACTTTATTATTATTTGATTTGGTGTCTTGCTCTGTCGCCCAGGCTGGAGTGCAGTGGTGCGATCTTGGTTCACTGCAACCTCTACCTCCCGGGCTCAAATGGTTCTCCTGCTTGAGATGGGACTACAGGTACATGCCACCACACCTGGTTAATTTTTTGTATTTTTAGTAGAGATGGGGCTTCACCATGTTGGCCAGGCTAGTCTCGAACTCCTGACCTCAAGTGATCCTCCTGCCTTGGCCTCCCAAAGTGCTGGGTAGGATTACAGGCGTGAGCCACTGTGCATGGCTTCATGCTTTTTTTTTTAATGGTGAATTTCCTAGCTCTGTCTCTTCCAAAGCCCTAGCAGTAAAGAAATCCCAGGAGCAACCACCACCCCTGTGACCAGATTGGGGTCTCTAAACACCACATTCACACCAACGAAGGAGCGCACACTGGGGAAATGGCTTGGTTGGGTCCCTGGCAGGAAATGCCAGGGAGGGGCTGGAGCCTGCACCATCTTGGTGGCTGGCAAGTAGGAAGATGCCCAAGACCCAAGGGTTATGTGAAAGGACTATAGAAGCCAACCTGAGGCCACCTCTAGCCAAAGACAGACAAGCTGGGCATGAAAAAGCAAGCCTGCAATTGACAGACAGGTCCTGCAGCTTAGTCTTGGGAGCAAAGAAAGACGCCAGACAGGGGAATGAGGTTTTATTCAGAAAGAGCTCAAGAGGGGAGGGGAGCCCCTGGGGTCCCTCCCTTGTGGCCTCTTGAGGCCAAGGCTCATGGGATGCTAGAAACCAATGACTGCAGGCATCTGAACTCCCTTGGAGTCATCTGTGGGGGGCACAGGGGCGGCCTCGGAATCACCCGTGGGAGGGACAGGGATGGCCTCAGAGTCACCCGTCGGGGGGACTGGGGCGGCCTCAGAGTCACCCGAGGGGGGCACAGGGGCGGCCTCAGAGTCACCTGTGGGGGGCACAGGGGCGGCCTCAGAGTCACCCGTCGGGGGGACTGGGGCGGCCTCAGAGTCACCCGTCGGGGGGACTGGGGCGGCCTCAGAGTCACCCGTCGGGGGGACTGGGGCGGCCTCAGAGTCACCCGTGGGGGGGACAGGGGTGGCCTCAGGGTCCCCTGCGGGGGGTGCGGGGGTGGCCCCCTGATCAGTCACCGTGGGCAGCGCCAGATAGCTAAGAGTCCAGTAGCGCAGGAAGTTGGTTCTCAGACCCCGCTTCATGGAGTTGCTGTCTATCTTCTTGGTGATCTCCAGGTAACTACCGTTTTCGGTGGTGTAGGGATCCCAGTGTGTGGGCACAGCTGAGTTGCCCATATTGGGGTCCCTGCAGAGTGAGAAGAGGCTGTTCAGGGCTGGGGACTTTCAGGGGGCTGAAGCTCTGCTCTGCACCCACACACTTGAGCCATCCCCCCCCGAGCTGGCCCTGGGCACCGTGGCTCCTCACTTCATACTGGGCACCGGCTATGCACAGAGCTTGGGGCTCTGCCAGTAGCTCTTTATCCTCGGAAACACACATAGATTCCCATGCTGGGGGAGGTTAAGTGGCTCGCCCAAAGTCCCTCCCCTGGCTAGTGAGGGAACAGGGCCTGCTGGCAGGAGGCCCTTACGTCTAAGGTCCTCCCCTCTGCGCTCAACCCACGCCTTACCCTGTTTTGGCAAAGTTGGTCCAGTAGGCGATCATGTTCTTAGAGACTGTCCTGTCTTGGGGCCGGTAGCCCAGGGGGGTGGCGAAGGGCTTCCCGAAGACATACTGGATGTCATCTGCATGGTCCGCCCCCACCCATTTGGGGTAAGTGGGCATCCGAGAGGGATGGGAAAACAGGTAGGTGTAGGTCTTGGCACTCCTGGAGGGGAGAGACCACCCAAGTAGGCAGGGTGCCCACCAGGGACCACCCAGCCCAGAGTCCAGCCCTAAAGGGAGGTCCCGGGCAGCGGGCAGAGAAGGGGCTGGGGAATTCACATGAAGAGACTGGGCTTCTTATACCCAGGGAAGGGAAAGCTGTGGATCAAATTCATGGATTCATGGGTTCTACGATTTCAACTGAATTCATATTTCAGCTTTATAAAACACTGTGAGGCACCTTCCTTCTATAATCCAGTATCAAGAAATAGTTTTCTCTCCAAGTGAATATGCATTCTTCAATTGGATTGGACAAGGCATGGGCCCTCCACTGTTTCCCTTTTTGCCTTGACTGAAAGGAGGCTCACAGCTCAGTGGATTGCTTAGTTGCTGCAATGCTTTCATCCCAGACTTCTTGGCATACTTTTATCTTCCCGTCTTTTTAGCATTTCTTATTTTTCATTTTTATTATTATTTTCTTTTACTTATTTATTTGAGACAGAGTCTTGCTCTGTTGCCCATGCTGGAGTGCAGTGGAGCAATCTTAGCTCACTGCAACCTCCACCTTTTGGGTTCAGGTGATTCTCCTGCCTCAGCTTCCCGAGTAGCTGGGTTTACAGGTGCGCACCACGTCTGGCTAATTTTTGTATTTTTGGTAGAGACAGGGTTTTGCCATGTTGGCCAGAGTGGTCTCAAACTCCTGACCTCAAGTGATCCTCCTGCCTCAACCTCCCAAAGTGCTGGGATTACAGGCATGAGCCTCTGTACCCAGCCTTATTTTTTATTTTAATAAGCTATTCTTACATAAAGGTCTTTAATGTGGCCGTGGGCTGAAAATATTTTGTAAATTGGCAAAGTTGAGGCCTGTTGGCAATACATGCTTGGTGCCGTAAAGAAAAATCGGCACGGAGACAAAGGATCTCTCAGCAATGCGATTTTTACTTCCTGGACTGCAGGAAGGGTACTCTCCTTAGCCATTTTGTCACAAGAATATCCTTCCTGCAGTCCAGGAAGTAAAAATCGCATTGCTGAAAGATCCTTTGTCTCCGTGCTGATTTTTCCTTGAAGCACTGAGCATCTATTTTCAACCTCTGTTTCCAACAAGGCCTCTAAGAGTCATAGAATAGAAAAACCCTTGTCCGGTGTTCTCTCAATCTACACAGTGTGGGGGATAAAAGGCAGCTCAATAACTCTCCAGTGACAAGGACTGTGGGGTGCGGGGCTGAGCAGAGCAGAGGATGCTGGGGTTTGTAAACCCCCTAGGGGCTGGGAGGAAAACAGAGGCCCTCAAGTCTTGCCAGGCTCAGCAAAGTGGATCAGGAAGGCACAGGAGGGGACTCCAGCACCACTTCCCAGACAACCCAGATGCCTGTGAGCTATCTACAGAGAGGCCTCGGCTGGAAATGCAGCACCCAAGAGGGCCCCCCAGGACCCATCCCCTTCCCAGATCCTCACTTGGCGTTGGCTCTGTGCTGGGCCAGGGCAATCTCAGTGGGCACCAGGAAGAGGATGTCAGTCTCAAAGTCCACCACAGTCTTCTTCTTGTTCTCCTGGGATGGGTCCTGGGCCCAGGACTCGGTGTAGACGTCAAAGGTTGTCTTGGCGCCTCTGAGCCCCTTGGTGATGGTGAGCCCACTGACCAGCCTGAAGAAGTCCTCCCTGCGGGGAACAAGTAGGCACTGATGCTCTCCCTGTGCCAACAGGAGGGTGTCTGCACACCCAGCTATACTGGTGCTAACTTTCTCACTCCCAATCCTCCACTCAATGCCTTCCTTCTCCAGGCTGGCCCAACTCCAGCCCGGGTTGCCCCTGGGTCTGGTGCCCCCTTACTCTGTGACTTCCTGCTTGTCCTTGTTGATGGCAGGCATGTCAATGCTGGCGAAGATGTGGCCGTCCATGTTGTTGGTGCCTGCTATGTAGTCGATGTCGGCGGCGTTGGCGTATAGGTTGACGGGGTCATCGGGGATGAAGTCTCCATCAATTACAGGGAGGAAGCCCAGGTAGTGCAGCATGGGGTCTGGGTGGGAGAGCCAGCAGGTTCTAGTACCTTCCAGTGTCCCCCTGAGCTACCCCTTGCCTCTCAGGGCTGGAGTTGGCCATGTTCTTCCTTCTCTGATCTATGGACACTTGGGGCAGGGAGGATTCTGCACCATCGGGGACATCCTGTGCTCTGTAGGATGTTTAGGGCATCAAGAGCATCGACCCACGAGGTGCCAGGAGCACCCCTCCCCAACAGGGACAATCACAAATGTCTCCAGGCCTTGCCACATGTCCCAGGCTGAGAGCCACTGTCTAGGGCCAGATCTGTCCTCTTCAGCGGCAGCCCCTCCCTCTCCTCTCTCTCTCTTTGCTGGGCCTGAATCAGGAAGGAGGAAAACTTAGAAGCCACTGAGGGGACTGACGGAGAAGGAGCTCCCTCTCGCAGGGCTGGGTTCCAGTCCATTAGCCAAACATGGTGCGAGGTCTGCACTGCCCTCCACACCCCTGGACTGGCCCCTAGAGGACCCCGTGGCTGCTGAGACAGAGGGTCCCCGCTGTCACTGGGCCCAGCACAACGGGCCTTGCTCCCAGTGGGGCCCTGCTTCTTGCTTTGCTCGGACTTGCCCAGCCCGTGCAGTTGAGTTCCTGTCAGGTAGACATGCAGATGACGGGGCTTCATGGCACGTTTCCATGGGAGAATGAGCAAGAGAGAAGTGTAGCCTAGCAAGCTGGGGAGGCTGACACTCACAGGTGCTTGTGGAAGGGGTCCCCAGGCCTTTCTGGGGTACAGAATCGTGGAGCTGGAGGCCCCAGTGCTACAGTTTATTACATATTTTCTGAAGGAAGGAAGGAAATGTCATCCAGCAAAAAGGCTCTTGGTCTGGGGTGTATGAATCTCCCTAAAATTATATGCAAATGACAGCATATGAATGCATGAGGTGGGGCAGTGGGCTCCAAATGTTCATCAGCTTCTCAAAGGGGGAGTCAGTGACTCATGGGAGATAAGAAGAAAAAATGCGCCAGGCGAGGTGGCTCACGCCTGTAATCCCAACACTTTGGGAGGCTGAGGTGGGCAGATCACCTGAGATCAGGAGTTTGAGACCAGCCTGGCCAACATGGCAAAATCCCGTCTCTACTAAAAATACAAAAATTAGCCAGGCATGGTGACACATGCCTGTAGTTCCAGCTACACAGGAGGCTGAGTCAGGAGAACCACTTGATCCCAGGAGGCGGAGGTTGCAATGAGCTGAGATCCTGCCACGGAACTCCAGCCTGGGCGACAGAGTGAGACTCCGTCAGTCTCAAAAAAAAAAAAAAGAAGAAGAAATGGCTTCCCATCTCCTCTTTCTTACAGCTGGGCCTTGGAGGGGAGACAGCCGCTTGGTGGTGGCAGGACCAGGCTGCAGCTCTGCCACCTTCCTCTCTTCCAGAGTACTTCCTGGCAGTACCCACCCCCACCTCGAGACCCCACGGCCCAACCTGAGCAGCTACTCACACTCCATGCCTGCCAGCGGCATCTTATAGGCCAGCGTCAGGGCTCGGGGATCGGTCACCTTCAGACACTTGGCCATCCTGGCAGTGTCCTCCACAGGGCAACCCACCTTCTCCGCCAGCTGGGGGCACGATCAAGGCCGGCGGGTGTGGGGAGGCCAGTGTTCACGGTGCAGAACCATTTGAAGGCAGGAACGGGGTCCAGGACAGAGAATGGAAATGAGGACGGCCCCTACCCGGTATCAAAGCAGCCCCTCCCTGCCCACCCCTGCCCTCCTCCGTTTACCTTTTTGGCCCAGAAGAGGGGGTTTTTCTGGATGACCCAGGAGCTCAGGGCCACACCGCTCTGGCTGATGGCTCGCCGGATCAGGCCCTTGT
>NW_016107953.1:617621-641817 GCF_001604975.1 Cebus imitator | reverse complement strand
AGGAAACTGGTTCAACCAGTGTTCCCACTAGGCAGCCCTCCAGGAAGTGGGGTGGAGGTGTGGGTTCTGGCCATGGCTGCCGGGCCTTGACTATGATCCTCAGTTTCCCCATGTGGAAGACGAGCCACAGCTGTGCCTCCTGTCGGCCTGTTTGCCATCAGATGGGAGGCCTGTCCGGCTCCTGGCAGGAGCGTACCCAATGCTCAGTGTCCCCGGAAAGTTTCACACCAAACTTCCTCCTTCCTGAGGGGTGGGGCCTCCTTTTTCCCCCTCTCATCTTCCAGCACAGGGCCTAGCTGGCTGGGTACAGAGTCGATGGCCCCACGCCCAAGTCCCCATAGCTCCTGGGACCCCTGCTGGTAAAGATCCCCCCCTAGGGACCCTCCACCCTTCCCTGTGCCATGAGGACTGCCTCTGTGCACCAATCTGTCCATCCCCACAAGAAGCCTGGAGGTTGGTGCTCATCTACCCGCTGTCCCTGAGGGAACTGAGCTGGGCAGCCCTTGGGCTTGAAGTCACCCCGTTGATACGCCTGGAGGGAGCTCCTGCCTGCCAGCTCTCCCTCTGGAGGGACCGGGATTCCCGTGTGGAGTAGCCCAGGTTTTGGGTTCCTGCTCAGGAAAAACAGGTAGCAGCTGTGCAACGCTGGGCAAACGGCCTGCCAGCCTCTCTACCCCCTTTGCCAGCCTCTGTACCCCCTTTGCCTGCCTCTCTCTACCCCCTCTGCCAGTCTCTCTATCCCCTCTGCCTGCCTCTCTACCCCCTCTGCCTGCCTCTCTATCCCCTCTGCCAGCCTCTCTCTACCCCCTCTGCCGGCCTCTCTCTGTCCCCTCTGCCTGCCTCTCTATCCCCTCTGCCAGCTTTCCACACTCCCAGGCCCTGGGCCCATTTCCCCTTCTATAAAATGGGAACAACCTCAACCTCAGAGAGGTTTGTAGGCGGGATCATCAGGCTTAGCAAACACAATTTCAAGAGGCCTAGCCAGTTACATTGGAATTTCAAGTAAACAGTGAATTTTTTTTAGTATGTTTCATTTTTTTCTTTTTCTTTTTTATTTTTTAAGACAGCATTTCACTCTGTCACCCAGGCTTGAATGCAGTGGCGTGATCTCAGCTCAGGCCAACCTCCCCCTCCCAGGTTCAACTGATTCTCCCACCTCGGCCTCCCAAGAAGATGGGATTACAGGCACACACCATCACACCTGACTGATTTTTGTATTTTTAGTAGAGACGGAATTTCACCATGTTGGCCAGGCTGGTCTCCAACTCCTGACCCAAGTGATCCACCCTTTTCGGGCTCCCAAAGTGCTGGGATTACAGGCGGGAGCCACAGCTCCTGACCCATATGTTTCAAATATCTCATGGGAGATACTTTCACAGCAGTTCTTGGCAGTTTATCTGAAATTCAAATGGAACTGGGCATCCTGTGTTTTACCTGGCACCTGTCCCCCTAGAAATGAGGGTGAGCGCCCGGGAACTGCTGCGGGGCTGTGCTGGGCTCTCTTCCTCAGCCTGGCCCCAAGTTTCCAGATAGGATTGAGCTGGGAGGAGACAGGACCTGCCCTCTGCTGGGCTCTTACCTTCGCGGCACTGGCCACTGCCCAGCAGCAGGCGAGGCCCAAGACAACCAGCTGCAGGCGCCCCATGGTGTGCGTCAGCCTCTGGGTGGCCCTCCCTCTGAGCCTCGGGTATTTATTGAGCTGGGGCCAAGGTCACATGCTGGGTCATGTGCTCTCCAACATCCCCTCCCCACCACTCACTCTGGTGCAGGGATGATCCACTTTCTCCAAAACCCACGGTGCACCTGTGCAGGTTACCGCTTACCTGGGAGCAGAGGCAGGTGGCATGGTGGCGGGCAGGAAGGGGGTGGCGGCGCCGGGCAGGGCGCACAGTACGCTGCCTTCTGGTTAGTTCACAGGGCTTGGCGTCACTGTCAGAGAAAATGTCATACTTTGTCTCCATGCCCTGCCCCTAGGTCCCCAAATGGGCTTCGCAGGGGACCGAGCACATGACTTCTGGGACAGAGAGGGCCACATGTTGCCAGGCACCCCTCCCATGTGGCTGACCTTATCCGTATGAGCTGCTCCTGAGGCCCACAAATCAGGCAGTCCAAGCTGGGTGCAGGTCCCAGAGCAGCACAAGGCAGCCTCGCTCAAGGGTGGGGAGGGGTCAGCATGCAGCCTGATGTGTCCTGGGTGGGAGGATGAAAGGCTCAGGGGGATGCAGTGGGGCTGGGGGTGGGGGTGTCTAGTCCAGCCTTGAGGGCTTCCCTGAGGAAAGAAAGGGCCCAGCCAAGGCCCTGGGGCTCAACCAGAGAGACGGAAGGGGAGGGAAAGGAGAAGAGGTGGTGGGAGGCGTGAGCACGAGGCGTGAGGTCGTGGAGGAGGAGGAGGCCACTTGTATTTTCTGTGACTGCATATTACTCCCGGAGCCAGGAAAGGCTATGAGTGGTGAAACATCCATGAACAACATCTTCAGATGGGGCCTTTAAGAAGCTCAGCCAGTCTGAAGTCACCCTCACCGAGGCACTCAGTGGCAGCTCCAGCCACTGCACAGCCCTCTCCAGCGGTGGGGACAGGTGGGAGCAGCCAGAGACCTCCCAGCCCCCAGGAGACTTGGAGCCTGTGCTTCCCACACTGACCACATCCCTGCTCTGCCACCCCTGCGGCTGCCCCCGGGGATCCAGTGGACCCCCAGAGCCACATCTGTCCCTCTGTCGACCATTGTAGCAATTCAGGAGCCCTAGCGGTGAAGGGAGGCTGGGGAAAGGCCAGAGGGCAGGAGGAGGAGCTCAGCCATGGGGAAGGGGCCTGCCCCAGAGCAAATGCCTTTGCCTCAGGCCTTTTCCCAGCTGCTCTAGGTCTGAGAACCTGCTGTAAACAAAGGAGGTAATTCTGAACTGGGAGACAGACCCTTTGTGCTCGAGGATATTCACTGCAGCGTTATTTACAATGGGAAGGAAAGGGGAGAGCAGAGGGGAGGCAGCAGGGAGAGGGAGAGGGTGGGGGAGAGAGCTGGGGGCAGGAGAGAGGGAAAGGAAGGCCCGACTTTTTAAAAATTGAACTTAGGTTCTGGGGTACATGTGCAGATCATGCAGGGTTTGCAATAGGTATACACGGCAATGTGGTTTGCTGCCTCCATCCCCCCGTCACCTATAGCTGGCATTTCTCCCCTGTTATCCCTCCCCAACCTCCCCACCCCCCGCTGTCCCTCCCCAGCCCCACCAACAGATCCCAGTGTGTGATGCTCCCCTCCCTATGTCCGTGTGTTCTCATTGTTCAACAACTGCCTATAAGTGAGAACATGCGGTGTTTGATTTTCTGTTCCTGTGTCAGTTTGCTGAGAATGATGGTTTCCAGATTCATCCATGTCCCTACATAGGACAAGAATGCATTGTTTTTTATGGCTGCATAGTATTCCATGGTGTGTATGTGCCATATTTTCCTTGTCCAGTCTATCACTGATGAGCATTTGGGTTGGTTCCAGGTCTTTGCTATTTGTAAATGGTGCCACAATGAACATACATGTGCATGTGTCTTTATAACAGAACGATTTATAATCCTTTGGGTATATACCCAGTAATGGGATTGCTGGGTCAATAATAGATACATTTTTAGAGCAGCTTTAGGCTCACAGCAAAATTAGAGGAAAGTTACAGAGATTTCCCATATGTCCTTCCCCTACCCTAGTCTCCCCATTATTAACATCCCCATCAGGGGATACATCTGTTACACCTGATGCACCCTCATGGACACGTCATAATCACCAGGAGTCCAGAGATTTCAGGTGTTTTGGGCTTTTAGAGACAGGGTCTAACTGTCACCCAGGCTAGAGTGCAGTGGCACAATCACAGCTCACTGCAGCCTTGAACTCCTGGGCTCAAGGGATCCTCCTTCTCCAGCCGCTTAAGCACCTGGGATTACAGGCATGTGCCATCACACCCAGCTAATTTTTGTATTTTTAGTAGAGACGGGGTTTTGCCATGTTGGCCAGGCTGGTCTCAAACTCCTGAGCTCAAGTGATCTGTCCGACTTGGCCTTCCAAAGTGCTGGGATTACAGGCATAAGCCACCGCACCCAACCTGTAACTTAGTTTTGGCCATGCTCTGATCCCCCTTTCTTTGTGTAACCTCAAGATGGCATCTAAGTTCTGTGCTTTGTTGGGAAGTTGGATCTTCATTTCAAAGGCTCCCGTGTATACACGTTAAACAAATATGCATGCTCTTTCCCCTGTTAGTCAATGTGCCCCATGCTAGTGATTTTGCAGTGGCCCTTCAGAAGATGAAGAGGAAAGCTCTCGCTTGGCCCCCGCAGTATCATCACGAAGTTTCAATGCTCTCGAAATCCCCTGGGCTCCACTGATTCAATCCTTCCTCACTCCAATCCCTTGAAGCAGCTACGTTGTCTGGGATATATACCCTGGGGTTCATTGTTGTGCGCCAGGAAAATTTAGGACAGGGCCAAACACGAGGAGTTTAGGAGCGGAGGTTTAATAGGCAGAAGTGAAGAGAAACAGCCACAGCTGTCTCTTCTCCAAGCGGAAAGGCCTGGTGGACCCAGATGCGCTGAATTTATAGTCAGGTTTGAGGAGGCGGAGTCTGATTTACATAGAACTCACAGATTGGTTCTATCAGGTGTGACGTTTACAGAGCACGAGGGGAAGGCTGGTGGCCCTGCCCTAATCTGATTATGCAAATAGGCTTTCCAGTTGATCCGCATCGTCTTGTCTGCTTGGTACTGTTCACATGGCTAGCAGAGATGGGAAGATGGAGCTGTCATCTTGAACATGTCTAGTCCCCAGTTCCTGTGGCCATTCACCCATGCAAGCTCCCAGCCTGCTTGTCTATGTGTGCAGCTCATAGAGGGGTTGGGATGGCTTACAAATCATAGGTGAATTCAAAGATTTTCTGATTAACCATTTGTTATTATCCAAAAACCTGGAATCAACAGAAAGGAGGGTCTCAGTGAAGATAAAATGTTGTGGCGACCAAGCTGCTTGTTATGTAGATGAAGTTTCATAGATGGCTGCCCTGAGAGACCATAGACGGCACATGTTTCCTACGTGGACCTCTAAAAGATGCTAAATTCTTCAGAAATGACCTGGTAAAGGAAAGATTCTCTACAGAAAGCAAATTTCCTCCACAAGAGACAGCTGTGCAGGGCCATTCCAAAATATGTCAAAGAAATACATTTTGGGGTAAAATATTTCAGTTTCTTTCATGACCTGCCATCCATCTGTCGTGTGATGCTATATTGTAGTCAGGTTGGAATTTTATGTCTTATTTCTACAGAGTCTGTCCTGTCAGTCTTCAGAGCTCTGTTGTAAGGCCAGTCAGCTGAGCCTGAATTCCAAAGGGAAGAGAGTATAATGAGGCATGGCCGACCCCTACTGCCCATCATGGCCTGAACCTTCAGGTTCCTTTGGGTCCCCCTGGCTGAGAGGCTGTTGCATTCAGTCAGCTGAGGGGCTTGGAATTTTAGTTTTGGTTTACAGCTATAAACATCTGTTTGCGGGTTGGGTAAATACTAAGGACTGAGAGTGCTGGATCACGTGCTAGGAGTGGGTTTTATTATTAGGAAACTGCCAGACCGTCTTCCAACGTGGCTGCGCCGCTTGTCATTCCCAGCAGCAACGAATGGGAGCTCTGGTTGCTCCACGTCCTCCTCAGCATTTGGTGTTTGGCCAGTTTTCTGGATTTTGGCCATTATTACAGGTATGAAGTGGTAGCTCACTGTGTAAATTTGCATTTCCCTGACAACATATGATGTGGATATATCTCATACAGAAATACAGATGGGGTCTTGCTATGTTGTCCAGGCTGGTCTTGAACTACTAGGCTCAAGAGACGGTCCTGCCTCGGCCTCTGAATGTGATGGGATTCCAGGCCTGAGCCACTGCACTGATCCTGGGATTATCTTTTCGGGTGCTTATCTGCCACCTGTTTAGCTTCTCTGGTGAGATGTCTTTGACCCATCTTGTAATCAGGTTGTTTTCTTATTTATTGAGTCTTAAGAGCTCTTTGTATATTTTGGATAACAGTGCTTTATCAGATGTCTTTTGCTAATATGTTTTTCCAGTCTGTGGCTTGTCTTTGTTTTCTTTGCAGAGCAGAAATTTTTTATTTTAATGAAGTCCAGCTTACGTCACACGAGGCAGAACTGCAAAGCCGACACAGGGCCCACCCGATGCTGCCGCTCCACAGCTGTGTGGCCTGGGCCTGTGTCTGCCTCTCTGAATTTCACATTTCCCCATCAATACCTTCACTCGGAGAAACTATGGATGAGAAGTTTGTGGCACAACAAATATTAGGGTCTACAGTTATTGTTTACAAGGTGCTGTAAAATAAACACTTCAACTTTGCTTTCAGGCAGAGAAACATCCACTTAAAAGTCCTAGATAGGGGCCAGGCGCCATGGCTCATGCCTGTAATCCCAGCACTTTGGGAGGCTGAGGCAGGGTAGATCACCTGAGGTCAGGAGTTTGAGGCCGGCCTGGCTAAAATGGTGAAACACTGTCTCTACTAAAAATACAAAAAAATGCTGGGCACTGTGGCTCACACCTGTAATCTCAGCATCTTGGGAGGCCAAGGCAGGCAAATCACAAGGTCAGGAGTTCAAGACCAGCCTGGTCAACATGGTGAAATCCCGTCTCTACTAATAATACAAAAAATTAGCAGGGCTTAGTGGCAGGTGCCTGTAATTCCAGCTACTCAGGAGGCTAAGGCAGGAGAATGGCTTGAACCAGGGAGGTGGAGGCTGCAGTGAGCTGAGATCACGCCACTGTACTCCAGCTCAGGCAACAGAGTGACACTGTTTTGTCTCAAAACCAACAACAAACAACTAGCCCAGCATAAAAATTAGCACAGCATAATGGTGCACACCTATAGTCCCAGCTACTCAGGAGGCTGAGGTAGGTGAGTGACTTATATCCAGGAGGCGGAGGTTGCAGTGAGCTGAGATCATGCCGTTACACCCCAGCCTGTGACAAGAGCAAAACTGTCTCAAAAAACACAAAAGTCGTGGCTAGGTTTCTACATTTGCATGATTAAAAAGTACCCCAAAGTTCCATCTAACTGTGTATCAGTAGTTGTTGAGAAATGCTGAGTGTATGATAAAATATATCGTTTGTTAAGAACAGTGGCAAGGAAAACCTAGCTGGCCTCTGCTAAGTAGAGAACTGCTCGGGCGTTCTAAAGCGGCAAGACAGTATACGAATATCATACACCGGTTAAAACAATTCTTTAAGCGTGGGGTATCTGACCCTGCCCCCGAGGGTCCCTCGTGGAGAAAACTTTTTAGTTTGTCTGTGATCAGTGGTAAGTGGGCACCAGCTGCCTACTTGGTATATTTTTGTTATGAGAAAATACCGAACATCTGTTTGTTAATAACCATCACCTGTTCAGAGAAAATAAATGCGTGGGTCAGGGACTGCTCCGGCCCTCAGCCTGGAATGCTGTCAGCCCAGGCTCTCAGCTCAGTAGGCTGCTGGCCCCCTGTATAGACCCACTTCGCTGTTCTATCTGGGTGTCTGCTTCTAAATTCCTTCAGTGCTGCCTGGGTGGGGGTCTCTATGGCTGAGCTGGTCTCGGTAGGAAGATGGCCTAATCACAGAGTGACTTAAGGGACCTGGAGGCACAATTGCATATTCGGTGGGAGAATTTCAGGAGAATGAGCAAACCGATCTTAAGTGATCCTTAGTGGATCTGTTTTATGATATTTATAATTTGTTATTTAAAATTCATGTACTTCGAATATGATTTATTACAATATCTTATATTTTGAAACTAGCATATGTATGTTCTAGGAAAAAGAACATAAGCAATTAGGCTAGTGCTGTCAGGAATCCAGATTTTCAGCATAGGCAGAAAAACAGGTGTAAAATCAGAGAAGTAAAACCCGACAATCTGACAACTGGGAAATACCTGCATGAATTCATACTTTATTATTATTTTTGAGATGGAGTCTCATTCTGTCACCCTGGCTGGAGTGCAGTGGTGCGATCTCGGCTCACTGGAGCCTCCACCTCCCAAGCTCAAGCGGTTCTCCTGCCTGAGCTGGGACTACAGGTGCATGCCACCACACCTAGCTAATTTTTTGTATGTTTAGTAGAGACAGGGTTTCACCATGTTGGCCAGGCTAATCTTGAATTCCTGACCTCAAGTGATCCTTCTGCCTCGGCCTCCCAAAGTGCTGGGATTATAGGTGTGTGCCACTGTGCCCGGCCTCATACTTTTTTAATTGGTTAAGAAAGCAAAAAACAAAAAACAAAAAAACGTATTTCCTAGCTCTGTCTCTTCCAAAGCCCTAGCAGTAAAGAAACCCCAGGAGCAACCACCATCCCCATGACCAGATTGGGCCTCTAAACACGACATTCACACCAACGAAGGAGTGCACCCTGGGGAGATGGCTCAGTTGGGTCCCGGGCAGGAAATGCCGGGTAGGGGCTGGAGCCTGCACCATCTTGGTGGCTGGCAAGTAAGGAAGGTGCCCAAGACCCAAGGGTTGTGTCAAAGGACTACAGAAGGCAACCTGAGGCTGCCCCTGGCCAAAGATAGACAAGCTGGGCATGAAAAAGCAAGCCTGCAACTGACAGATCTGAGAGTTCACCAGGAAGCCCAGGAAACACGCTCCCGCCCCTGCCTTCCCTGTCACTACCTCTTGCCAGGGCACTAATTCATTGTTCGGAAAACTGATAGAAGTGAAAGCAGGTATTTTCTCTCCTTTTCTGTCCAAATGGTATTTCAGGGTAATCGAATAGATGATGAGAAAGATTCCTTTATAGAATTCCGGCAGAGGGAACCATATAAATCAAAAAATCACCATTCTGCACCTTTAAGGAAGTAGTAGGTCCAGGCAATTACCAACAGCTGTTCAAAAGCCATTCACTAGGCTGGACACAGTGCCTCACACCTGTAATCCCAGCACTTTGGAAGGCTGAGGCGGGAGGATCTCTTGAGCCCAGGAGTTTGAGACCAGCCTGGACAACATTACTGAGACCTCATCTCTATGAAAAATGTACAAATTATCTGGGCATGGTGGTGCACAACCTGTAGTTCCAGCTACTTGGGAGGCTGAGGTAGAAGGATCACTGGAGCCCAGGAGGTCGAGGCTACAGTGAGCCCTGATTGCACCACTGCACTCCAACCTGGGCAACAGAGCAGGACCATCTCAAAAAAAGAAAAAACAAAAAACCCACAAATAAAACAAAAAACTGTTAGCTAAAAGACCAACAAATCAGGCTGATAACACCTAAACCAGCCAGTCAATCCTAGTGTCACCAAAGGGGCCCAGCAGACATCCTGTGCCTGAAGACCGACGCAGCCCAGGAAGAGACCTTGAACCTGCCTCTGGCTGAGCCTCCACCAGTCCACAGGAAATACAAGAGAGAAGGGAGCAGTTCAGCACCACACAGAAGCAGCCAGCCGATCCAAAATGGGGCCGTTCTCTAGACAAACGACCTCGTTTCTTCAGCGAATGTCCGGCACACACACAGGTGGGAGGGAATCTGCTGCACACACAAGAGGCACCTCGGCCAAGGACAACACAGGGAGCAGAGCCAGGCAGCAGGCTTGCTGGGCTCAGGACTCAGTGGCTTCATGCTGGGAAGCCATGAGACAGCAGGGCCCGCTTCCCATGACCTTGTCAAGAAGGTGTTCATTTAGAGAAAAAATGAGCCCCAGCCTGGAGTCCTCCTGGCTGCCCTCAACCCACCTGACCGCAGGTGAGGGAGCACAGGCCAGCACTGCCAGCATGGTCACTGAATGAACGAAGGAACAAATGAAGGGACTAAGGGGGCCCAAGCCCCAAGGCAAGAAGAGACTCCCCTATGGCTCCAACACTCAGTGAGAATCCGACTTTTCAGGAAATTGGTTTAATAAGAACAATTCCAGCAAGGCCTGGCTGTGGCCAAAGCTGCGCTGAACAGATGGGACCAGAGCCAAGGCCACTTCCTGCCACCTGGGACCACGCACCAGGCTCCCCACACTATCTCCACCACAGTCGGGACAGCTAAGCGGAGACTGCCGTTCGGCCTGGCCCCCAAGCTGCCCAGCTCCACCTCTGGCCTTTGCTGGTCTCAGCGTGAGAAGCACTGGGTGCCCACTCACTGGCTGGATGCTGGGCTGGTTCATGGGTGGCGGGGTCAGGACATGCCCTCTGGGGATGTCCCTAACCCCTACGGACCAGAGGCTGCACCAAGCAGTGGGGCACAGCCAGGGCTGGAGTAAGCTGCACCCTTTGCTGGGACACCAGCTCTCCTCAGAGGGCCTCCTAGGGCCACTGGGCACTGTGGGTGGCAGTGGGAGCCCTGGCTCCCTCATTAGGCCACACACCAGTCTGGCCTGGTCAGGGAGGCCCAGCCTCAGGCCTTGTCACACATAGTCCAGAATCTCTGTCTCCATCTCATTCTCACTGCCGTCCGATGGCTTGAAATCCTCCTCCTCCTCCTCTTCTTCCTCCTCATCCTCCTCCTCATCTTCCCCAGACTCGTAAGTCAGCTGCTCTTTCCCGCCGTCGGCCTTGGCTGAGCTGGAAAAGAGAGCTGGGGCCGGGGGGGACAAGGCCATGGGTGTCCCATGCAGGCTCTGGGGAGCCTGTTTCTATTATAAGGTTCTGAGATTTGAGCTCTGAAGAAGCTGGTGGGGAAGCATGGGGTGGAGGCTCCCCTGGGAAGCTGTAATTTAATGAGCACCCAGAGAAACACTGCATAGGGGAGCCATAGGCAGCTTCAAGGGCCTGGGGACCCCTGAGAGTGAACACACCATTTTCCCTGGGAAAGGGTCTATACCCTTGATTAGATTCCAAAAGGGGGCTGAGTCTGGGTTCCAAGCAGACCAAGAACCCCTGCTCCAGTCAGATCTGGGGGACGTGAATGGTGCAGGATGCCCCCTCCCTAAGCCTGAGAGGAATGCCCTGAGACGGGGGCCTCTCATGACTCTCCCCAGCCTCGTCAGATCCATGGCCCAGCAGATGCCGCCCTCCTCCCTTCCCCTGCAGCTGGCCCTTGCCCCTGCCAGGACTGCCTGTTCCCAGGAAGAGGCTGAGCCATGTGGAGCAGGAAGAAGACAGAGGCAGAGCCTGCACATGCACGGCTGAAGACGTGAACCGGAGTGAGGGTGGCAGGTGGAGGCCTAGCGGCAATGCTGCGCTGTGCACCCTTCCCCTCTGAGCTTGCCTCCTGCCCTAGACCCCAGAGCTGAGGGCCTCACCTGAGGCAGCCTCTGTGGGCAGTCGGGGTGATGCCAGCTCCGGGGCTGGACTCTGGCTCACATTGCCCACCTCCCACCAGGGCCAGGGGCAAGATGATGCCACCTGGGTGCAATTTCTCAGGAATGGGTCCCCTGAGGGATACCTGCTGCCTCTGAGGGGATCCCCAGGCATCCTGGCCCCCCTTTACCCTGAGCGGCTCTCACCAGGCCTCTTGGAGCGGATGGTCTGCCGGATCATGAGGGACATAGTGTCCCTGAGCTCATCACTGGTCTTGGGGAGGCACCACCCATCCCGTTCCGTGCAGGAATGTTCTGCCCCATCATTGCGGTGGATGATCTTCTGCAGCCTGGGGGTGGGGAAGAGGGGTGGGACTTAAGTCCCAGGGTGGGGTCTCTGCTAAGAGATGCCAGTGTTGGTTTTTGGCAGAGGCAATCCTGTACTGAGAAAAGCAGTGAAGTCTACAGAGGAACCTGAGACCAGGCTGTGTGTTTCCGGCTGGGGCCCTAAACCTGCGTGGTCCCCGGACCGTCACCCACACTCGAAGCGCGGCGTGTACCCTGGCACATGCTTCTGGTGAGCCGTGGCTTTCAGCAGATTTCAACATGTATTTGGCATGTTCCCATCTTCTCCCACCCAGTGCCCTCCCCCTGCAATTCTTTAAACGTCACAAAGAACAAGTTGATAAAAGGGTTCTGGGATCTGATGGGTCCTGGGATTAGGAACCAGCTCGTGGGCCTTCGTGTGGACAGTGGAAGAGGGGCAAGGACAGAACAGCAAGAACTGTCTCCGCGCAGCTCTGAGCCGAGGCTTTTTACAGGGAACCGCCTGTGAGGGCGGCCGGCACAGCAGGGCTCCCGGCAGCACCAAACTCCCAGATGGGAGAGTCTTTTTGCGGGAGATTATGGCCGACGTGAAGTGGAAGAGTTGTGAACACTTTGGTCCTCAGTCCCACAGGCCCCCATCACTGTCTCAGCGCCCCCCATACGTACTCTTCCACGTTCAAGTCGCATAACTGGTAGAACATCTGCCGATAGGGTGGCAGAGCCCCTTCCCGGAAGATGTAGATGGAGTCCTGGTGAGAAAGGGGGAGAGAGACAGGAAAGGTCAGCTGGAGCTCAGGGGTGCCAGCGTTGGAGATGCCATGTAGACTCCCATGGGGTCTCTCCAAGGAGCTGGCTGGTCACCAGGACCAGGCTTGGCAGACAGGCCAGAGGGCCAGGGAGCAGTTGAGGAAAAAAAACAAGGTCCAACTCCCTGGGAGGCTCTGGGAGAGTTAGAGGAGCACCCAGGCCCTCCCGGGGTCACTGGAAACGGTGAGCCTGCCTGCCCAGCAGGCACGGTGCCCATGGCATGGGGCTGGCACTAGCCTTTCGTCAGACTCTGCGTTCTGTGCCGCCTTGCACTCTGACTTCATTCCTCACCCACTACTGCTAAACTGTCATCCTGTGTCCCCTGTGGGTTGCCCTGACATTTTTTCAGGAGAAAGCAGGGCTTAGCAAGTGTTTACTCTCTCCCTACCCAGCTAGGTAGTTCTAGAGGCAAGGATAATAGCCTCACAGGAGAGGCCTCAAGGAGAAGGCAGGCCGCACAGGCTGTGACATGGTCACCCCTGACTGGGAAGACAGCAAAGGTCCGAAAAGCCTGGGGAGCAGGCAGGGGCCCCAGATGCTGGGGACAGCGAGTCCCTCACATCACCTGTCTCTGCTGCACTCGTCTCTGCCACCCGCTCCCTTGGCAGGTGATTCCACCAAAGGGGATGAGCCCTTCTCAGCCCCCGCCAGGACTGTGGAGCGGCTTGCGGGAACCTGAATGTGGGGACAGCTCTGGACACGACCAGCCCCCGTCAGGCAACCCCCATTGGGCAACCGCACTGACAGAAACTTGAGCCGGTGAGGCTCCTGCCACAGCTGCGGCCCACATGGCCTGCTCTGGCTTTGTCCTGCGTGTGCCCGATTCCAGTCATTCCAGCGGTGGTCACATGGCTCAGCAGGGGCCCAAGCTCCCAAAGGGCTCCAGAAGGACAGCCACACGCAGCTGCTGGTGCCAGGCTTCCCTCATGCTTGTCAACACCTCTTTGCCACATGTCCCCAACACCCACAGCCCCAGAGCTTTGCACCGAGTTCTTGCCCTCAGTATCTAAAGGCTGCCCCAAAAGCAGGCACGGTGCCAAGGCCCTGCTGGGCAGAGCTGCCCCAATCACAGCCCCCTAGGTGTCGCCCACAGGGTGCTTGGCCCTGAGGGGGAGGTCCTCCCATCCACTCCCGGCATCCGCTGGGAGCCACCCCCGCCCGGGGCTCAGGGCGCCCACCTTGAGCTTATACTTGCTGGAGGCTGCTTTCCGAGCACCGCTCGTCCCCGATGGGCCTAGGCCCTGCTTCAGGTCATGCATGGTGACAAGCTGGCTGGCTGCATGGGGACAACAGCAGTGCCTTGGCACACGCAGGGTGGGGAGGAGGTGTCTGTCCCAACCACCCTGGCCTGCCCTCTGCCTGCCCTCCCCCTCCTAGGGGAGGAATGGCTGGCAGAGCCCTGGAGTGACCCCCAGGAAGCACCTCCCCGTCTGGGTCCAGGTGCCCCAACTTCCTTGGCAAATACTCCTGACCCACAGAGGGCACCTGGCACACTCACGTGTCTTCTTGACAGTGATGGGGAGGCTGTAGTTGTAGGTGCTGCGCTTTGCTTTGACTGGCAAGTCGCTGGGGGCGTAACCTGCAGGCAATGGCAGGCGTGTCAGGAGGGCGGGCACAGGGCCTGTCAGCAAACCACACTGGCTTCACACTGGAGATGCGACTTGGGTCCATGGGGTCAGCTCCCAAGAGGGCACCCCAGGCTGCCAAGCACGCCACTGTGCTCACCAACGAATCCCAGGGCTTCCCAGGCGGGGTGGGCACTGAGGCTCTCACACGTGCCTGGCCTACGTCACAGGACCACAGGGCACCTGCAGGCACTCAGTGAGGGACGTGGTTCAGAAACCGGGCGGTCCCTGGTGGGGCTAGCACAGAGCTGCGACTTTTGTTTCCATGCATTCTGGATCCAAAAGAGTCTCGGCAAGGGGGCAAAAGGATTTTTTATTCTCCCCAAATGAAAAGATTCTTACTACAAAAGAGAATGCTAGAAACTGAAAGGCATATAGAGAGAAAGGCAGGAACCAAAGCTTTCAGGAGTTTTTACCGTGTTTCATTCCACAACGGATTCGGAAATCAAGGACTTGATAAATCTTGGCGTCTGGGTTTTTTCGGGGGTCATACCCGAATCGAATCCATAGGCTGCGCCAGGGGCCTGTTATCTGGAGACAGAAAAGGTGGGAATGTGAGGCGAGGTGAAGGCCCGGGTCCCGGGGTGGGGCAGAGCCAACACCGAGGCAGCAGAAGAGCTCAGGAGCTGGGGACAGGGCTGTCCTGTCAGGAGCTGGGGACAGGGCTCTGGATACCCAGCCCTGCTCAGCCCCTTTTGTTTTGGTGAGGGTACTTGACCTTTCCAAACCTTGGTCTTCCTGTCAGATGGAGGGAACAGGAACACCCTTTCTTATGGGTTCTTTTTTGTTGTTGTTTTGCGACAGGGTCCCACTCTGTTGCCCAGGCTCAGTGCAGTGGCACAATCATGGCTCACTGCAGGCTCGACCTCCTGAGCTCAAGTGATCCACCTACCTCGGCCTCCCAAGTAGCTGGGACTACAGGCACGAACCACCACAACTGGCTAATTTTTAATTTTTTTTGTAGAGATAGGGGCTATGTTGCCCAGGCTGGCCTTCAACTCCTGGATGTAAGCGATTCTCCCACTTCAGCCTCCCAAAGTACCGGGATTTTAGGAGTGGGCCATTGTGCCTGGCTTCCCACGGTTCTTGAGAGGATTAAATGAGATAATGCCTGTGGAGCCTTTACCATGGTTCCTGGCACATATTAAGTGCCCAATGTTACTAGTGGCCTAATCAATGAGACGTCTTCCATCCCCAAAAGGTGCTTTTGAAGTGCGTATTTCTAAAAAGCCAATGCCGGCTGGGTGTGGTGGCTCACACCTATAATCCCAGCACTTTGGGAGGCCAAGGCTGGTGGATCACTTAAGGTTAGAAGTTTGAGACCAGCCTGGCCAACGTGGGGAAACCCCACCTCTACTAAAAATGCAAAAAAAAAAAAAAAAAAAAGAGTTGGGCATGGTGGCGCGTGCCTGTTGTTGCAGCTACATGGGAGGCTGAGGCAGGAGGATCGCTTGAACCCTGGAGGCTGCAGTGAGCCAAGATCCCACCACTGCACTCCAGTCTGGGAGACGGAGTGAGACTCCATCTCAAAAAAGAATGAAAAATAAAATAAAATAATAAAAATTAGGGCCGGGCGCGGTAGCTCACGCCTGTAATCCCAGCACTTTGGGAGGCCGAGGCGGGTGGATCACGAGGTCAAGAGATCAAGACCGTCCTGGTCAACATGGTGAAACCCCGTCTCTACTAAAAATACAAAAATTAGCTGGGCATGGTGGCGCGTGCCTGTAATCCCAGCTACCCAGGAGGCTGAGGCAGGATTGCCTGAACCCAGGAGGAGGAGGTTGCGGTGAGCTGAGATCGTGCCATTGCACTCCAGCCTGGGTAACAAAAGCGAAACTCCATCTCAAAAAAAAAAATTAAAAGGCCAATGCCAAGCAGCACAGGTGCTCTCGGGCCAGGAGTCCCACGCGGCGGGGAAATCTTTCTTGTGCCCTACTGCCTGTTGCAGACCCTCGCGGTCATGCTTACATGGCCTCCCCTAATGTTCTGTGTGTCCCTGCAGCGGGGAAGGATCCCTTTCCCATTCACATCTTTGGGAACCTCATAACACCCATCCTTACGTGCTTATGGATCAAAGGTGGATCTGCCTCCCACTGAACCCCACTCAACCCCTCCCACCCCACAGGTGGGAGGACTTGACTCAGGGCTGCTGTGGTCAGGGGCTGGGCTCTGTAGCCCAACAGGCTACGGGGAGCAGCCTGGACTCAGGGACCTGAAACTTTCCTGGTTGGCTTTAATAAGCTGTCTTAGGGATGGTAGGATCGGGGGGAAGAAGGATGGGGTGCCAGGACAGGGGAGGTACTAGGTTGGGGGTGGGGCAGGAAGGATGGAGTCCAGGCCAGGGGTGGGTAGGAAGGATGGGCCAAGATGGGGGACAGGATAGGGGCTGGCTGCTCTTACTGTGGCTCTAAGACATCACATCAGGGATCAGGGAGCACCCAGGTGGGAACCAAGGCAGGTGGGTGGGCTTGACACTTACCATGTAATAGGCTATGAAGGGAAGCAAGACCTTGAGCTTGTCTGGGTGGACACTAATGTTGGCCTTGACAGCGTTCCGGGACCAGATGGGACGGATGTCAAACAGCTAGGGAGGCCAAGGGCAGAGGCTGAGATGAGCACCAGTAACTTCCACCCTTCTGCCCTGGACTCCCCAGCATGGTCTGGACCCCAGTGGCCCCTCCAGAGAGGAGCTGGTGGAGGGCAGGGGCTGGACACATAGGGCGTGGCCCTAGGTCCCACTGCACTCACACATCTGTTCCCTCGGAAGCCTGGGCTGCATGCCCAGCCCGTGCCAAGTGCAGTTGTGGGGCTGGGGCCCTGAAATGACCACAAGGGACATGGTCGCTGTCCTCATACAGCTCACAGTGCAGCACGGAGCAGGCTCAGGGGAGACATGCTAGAGTCCCAGGGTCCCCATGCTGCCCCAATATAGAGAACAGGTGTCTGAGGTGGGACATTGTCAGGGTTGAAGGGGACAGCCTGGCCTGGGGAGGACTGCAAAGGTCAGTGTGGCCACAGTGTGGAGGGCTGGAGGGCCAGGGTAGTGGGCCTCACAAGCCAGTTTAGGAATGTGGGCTGTGGCCAGAGGACAAAGAGGAGCCACTGACAGTGCCCCAGTTAAATCAATAAGAAATCAACCGATATCCACACGGTCTCTTTCAGAAAGACCTCCCACAGGCGCGCTGTGTAAGGGAAGAGCCAGGATTGGATGGCAGTGGTATGGCCTCACTGTGAACCTGCTGTTCATGCCTATGGGGATGCAGGCCTCCAAAGCACCTACAAGCCTAGGGAAGGCGGGCTGCCTGGCAGCGTGGTTCCAGCTCTAATGGTAAAAAAGTGCTGGGTCCGGCACACCAGGCGCCCCACTGGGTTTGCTGCAGTGAGTGACTGAATGAATGAGTTCAGTGGATCCCAGAGCTCCACGTTTGGGTCACACTGGAACAGTGCACACGTATTTTCCTTAAGAACTCTAAGAAACGTGTTCAACCTTGGGAATGTGGAACTTATATCGCCACAGCCTTTAGACATGACATCTGAAGGTGGAAATTTCCCATACACTAAGGAATGGGTTTTGAAAAGGTCAGTGCAGCTAACCCACAGCCAGGGACAAGGAGCAGCTGGATAAACACAAGCGGCCCACACAGAGGCTGGGGCCACCAGGCTGGGCGCAGCGTGGGACTCGCCTTCCTCAGCTCCTCCTCCACCTTCCGGTCCACGGGGTTGGTGCAGACTCTCCTCCACGTCTGGGCTGCAGCCTCCAGTGGCTGCTTGGGCACCTCCTCATCCTCAAAGTTGACAAAGATGGCATTGTGGGGGCGCCGGGCCCTGCTCAGGCCAATCAGGTTCTCACCCGAGATGGGGGGGTTGTTGTAGCCTTCCCTGGGGGCAGAGAGCACAGGTGAGAACAAGAGCACCAAGACCATCCCAGGCACCCGCCAGGCTGGACCAGGAAGGGAGCCCAGGAGCCCGGCAAGGTCCACGGCCACCATGTGCCTCTCCCTGGACATCTGTGCTGGGAAAGGACCCCAGAGCCAGCTGCTTAGGGAACCTGTATTCACAGAGGAAGAGACGCGGCCACAACTGCCTTTGACAACTCAGAGAAGCCCAGGGCCTGAGGCTCTCAAGCTGGGGAAAGAGCAAAAGGTCCTAGAGGCTGGAGTGCAGAAGAGGGCACCTGCCACAGGGCTGGTGGTCTCACAAGTGCAGAGTCAGGCGCAGCACTGTCCAGCCAGTGAAAAACTGGACAGAGTCTAATGTCCAGCACCTGGCAATGGTGAAATCACTCAAGGCACAGCTGCATGAGGGAACACGGCCCGCTGTGAAAACGGACAAGAGCTGCACTCACTGACATTTGCTTATATGCAATGCACTTATTTAACCCTCATACTAATCCTACAGAGAAGGGACCATTTTCTAATAAAGCAGCTGAAGCCACAGGGACTGGGAAACTTGCCCAGAGATGGAGCTCCCAGGAGGGAGCTGGGACTCCCATCCAGGAGCCTGGCTGGGAACATCCCATCACACAACTGTCCTGCCACCCAACACAGCAGGCCTCTGGCTCAGAAGCATCTCCACCACATGTAGGTGAAGGAACAAAGGATCTCACCAAATAGCATCGCTATAAAACAGAGGGCTGAAAGCCAAGGATTCCATTTGTCCAAACACAGAATGTCCAACACCGAGAGGGAACCCCAGTGTCAACTATGGACACTGGGTGATGATGTGTCAGTGTAGGCTCATCCACTGTGACAAGTGCCCCACTCTTCGGAGATGTTGATAATGGGGGAGGCTGTGGGGAGAGAGGGGGGCTAGGGGACATATGAGAAATGGCTGTGCCTTCTTATTTTGCTGTGTATTTAAAATTGCTCTAAAAAAAAAAATCTTAAGGCCGGGCACAGTGGCTCACACCTGTAATCCCAGCATTTTGGGAGGCTGAGGCGGGCGTATCACCCGAGGTCAGGAGTTCAAGACCAGCCTGACCAACATGGAGAAACCCCATCTCACTAAAAATACAAAAATTAGCTGGGTGTGGTGGCGCATGCCTGTAATCCCAGCTACTCGGGAGGCTGAGGCAGGAGAATCGCCTGAGCCCAGGAAGCGGAGGTTGCAGTGAGCCAAGATCGCTCCATTGCACTCCAGCCTGGACAACAAGAACAAAACTCCATCTCAAAGATAAATAAAGTCTTAAAACACACATACACACACAAAGCAGATTCTAAAATTGTCTCCGTGTGTTGGCACAGAACATCCTTAGGCAGGTTTTCCTCAAAATATTTGTAGTGGTCACCTCTTTAAGGTTGGACATCAAACTTACACGAAAGCAGGGAAACCACTGTAATGAACCCTGTGAGCCCGCTATCAGTGTCAACAACGATCACCACGGGGTTAATTTCCTTTCCTCTGAACCTCCACACAACCCACTATTCTGAAGTATAACCCATTATTTTAAAGTATGTCCTGGACATCATAGAATTCATTCGGGTGATTATCACCTTTTAAATGTGTTTCCATTTTATCTTAGTTTTCTACATGAGTACATACCATCGGCATACTTATAAAGAGTAACAGCAATTTCACCTTATGAAACAAAACTAGGAAGATGGGATCAAGTCTGGGCCTTCTTTTTAAAGTGCCTGCACTAAAAACCACACGGGACAGGTGAGCACTGTCCCGTTTTCAAAGATGCCCCAAGGAAAGCCAGTCGGACACCTTCAGAGCAGCCCACCTGTGCCTGACCCTGTCGGGAGGGGCCTTGGCTGCACCCCCAGCCCACTCCCCATGACAGCCTCAGGCTGTGGTCTGTGTCAACATGATTCTAAGTAGGTGTGGAACTGCTGGCAGGGGTCCAAGGGTGCTGATGGCTAAGTCAACAGGAACACCTCAGAGAGTCCCTGAGGAGCAGCAGGGACCCACCATCCTCCAGTTAGGAGGACCCTGTCAGCCCAGCCCAGCAGCTTCTGCTTCCCCACCTGGTTTGTGGGACGCTCAACCACCCCAGGAAGGGGCCGAGGAGGTGGTGGTGAGGTCTCCTCCCTGCCAGTCCTCACACACCCAGCAAGGTCAGCAGGGCAGGAGAATCGATAGCATCCCTGGGAGAAAAGACAGGTTCATTCCGTGTGCTGGAAACCGATAAGCCACATGGGAAGGAAGGGGGCCTCGGGGCTGGAGCAGCTGGCCCACCTCCCTCGTTTTACCCCAGCAGCTTGAGAACAGCTGCCCACTGGCACACAGGGCAGAGCAAGGACTTAGATGCTGTCATCTAGTGCTGGGGCGGCAGTGCAGACAGCGCTGTTTTCTTTTCTATATTTTTGTTTCTGACAAGAGTATGCTGCTTGTGGTGGGGAAAAAAAGGTTTTGTTTTTTGAAACAGGGTCCCACTCTGTCACCCAGGTTGCAGTGAAGTGGTGCAACCATAGCTCACTGCAGCACTGACCTCCCAGGCTCAGGCCATCTCCATCTCAGCCTCTCAGGTAGCTGGGCCCACAGACACACATGCCACCACGCTCAAGTAATTGTTAAACATTTTTTTGTAGACACAGGTCTCACTATGTTGCCTAGTCTGTTCTCAAACTTCTGGCCTCAAGCAATCCTCCCACCCTGACTTCTCAAAGGCATGCCAATAAGTAACTTTAAAAAATAGGCTGGGTGTGGTGGCTCACATCTGTAATCTCAGCTCTTTGGGAGGCCAAGGCGGGCAGATCACCTGAGGTCAGGAGTTTGAGAGCAGCCTGGCCAACATGGTGAAACCCCGTCTCTACCAAAAAAACAAAAATTAGCTGGGTGTGGTTGCGCATGCCTGTAATTGCAGCTACTTGGGAGGCTGAGGCAGGAGAATCGCTTGAATCCAGGAGGCAGAGGTTGTAGTGAGCCGAGATCGCGCCACTGCACTCCAGCCTGGGGGACAAGAGGGAAATTCTGTCTTAGGAAAAAAAAAAAAAAAAGGGATGATGTCATCCCCCGCTTCAAACTTTACAGTGAGTACAACAGACTTACAGAAAATTGTATCATTCTATATGCAAGAGTTTTCTGCAGGGAGGCAAAGTGACTTGATTCTTTTTAGTTACATGTTTCCGCAATTTGTTTTATTTTTCTAATAGGTACAATTTACTCTAACAATCACAAAAAAGTAGGGGGTGGTGGTGGTTGGGGCATTACAGATTAAACAGACTAGGGGACAGCAACCAAAGCAACGTGTGTGGCCCTTGTCTGGCTCCTGAGTGGCTTTTGAGAGAATTGGAAAAACCTGAACAAGGACTGGGTGTGGGAGGCGTGGGGAGCACTGCTAACTCTGCTGGGTGGGAGACTGGTATTACAGGTATTGCGGGTCTGTCTGAAACATGAGTCTTCCCAGTGGAAGATCTGTGCTGCTTGTTTCTGAAGGCAGCACTGTGCCACTGGGGGTGGAGAGGGCAGAATATTGCCCACTGGACACTCGTGATGGGTACGCGGGGGCTACTAAACAATTCGATTCTCTCCACTCAGGTGTGTCTGAACCTTTCCACAATGCTTCTCTGAAGGTAGAGAAGAACACAGCCTCTCCTGAGGATGAAGCCTAAGCCCTGGTCTTCACTCCCCGCCCCCATTCCCTGGCTCAACTGCTCTGGTGTATAGCAGCCTTCCTAGCCTTCCTCTTCACCTGGCTGGCTCTGTCTCAGTTCCAGATGTCAGCTCCTCTGAGGGCCCTCACTGCCACCTGTTGCCCCGGCCCACTGTCTTCCACTACGGCCCCACTCCCCGTGATCTCCTTAAGGCACCCAGCTATGTACTCACGCTCCATCTAGCTCCCACTGCCTGCGCTGCGCCCCAGCTGCTGTGCTGTCCGCGTCCGCCATGGACACCAGGCTTCAGGGAGTGCCCTGGGCCACCACAGGTGCTCGGTCAGGATGTGTTAAAGGAAATAGGCAATGAGGAATGAGAAAGTCCTCCCACCCCTTCAGAGAAAACTGCTCTGAGCCCAAAGTCTTCCAGACCTTTCTAGGCTTCTGTTATCACACCACCATTTATTTTTATTTTTATTCCACAGAATCTAGTCTTACACCTGCCTTTGTCATACAGCAAAGGAGCCACCCGGATATGGGTCCCATCAGTCCACAGAGTCCACTCTCTTCTTTTTCTTTCGTGTTTTGTTTTCTGAGGCACGGTTTTGCTGTGTCACCTGGGCTGGAGTGCAGTGGTGTGATCATACTCACTGCAGCCTCAAAATCCTAGGCTCAACCAATCTTTCCACCTCAGCGTCCCCAGTAGCTAGGGTTATAGGTGCATGTCACCATGCCCAGCTAACGTTTTCAGTTTCTTGTAGAGACGGAGTCTTGCTGTGTTACCCAGGCTGGTCTCAAAGTTTTGGCCTCAAGTGATCCTCCCACCTTGGCCTCTCAAATGACTGGAATTACAGGTGTGAGCCACTACACTAGGCCCAAGCCCATTCTCTTGAGGGCTGCATTTTTGGAAGCTTAAAACATGCTTTGGAACAATTCTTCAACAAACATCATCACCTGGGCCAGTTCTGAAAGCCCTTTTCAGGCCGGGGGCTGTGGGTAACGCCTGTAATCCCAGCACTTTGGGAGACCGAGGCGTGTGGATCATTGGAGGCCAGGAGTTCGATACCAGCCTGGCCAACATGGTAAGCCTCATCTCTATCAAAAATACAAAAGTTAGCTGGGTGTAGTGGCAGGCACCTGTAGTCCCAGCTGCTCAGGAGGCTGAGGCAGGAGAATTGCTCAAACCCAGGAAGCAGCGGTTGCAGTGGGCCGAGATCATGCCAATGCACTCCAGCCTGGGTGAGAGCGAGACTCTATCTCGCAAAAAAAAAAAAAAAAAAAAAAAAAGGAAGTCCTTTCTGCTTTGCTCATCTGTTTGTAGTAATCCTGCTCCCCTAAATCTGGGCCCACGGATACTTGCTGAGTGCCTCTCACCAGCCAGGCTCTGTTCTGGGCACCGGGGCTATGACAGAGACCAAAGCAGGCCAAGGCACTACTTCTGGGAAGCATACTTTACTAAAATGGCAAGCTTTTTTTTCATGTCCTTTTGTGTGTAATTTTAGAAAGTAGAGCACACAAAAATCAGGACAGCGTGGCACTGGGCCATGAGCAAAGCCTACAGAGCGGGAGAGACCGGGGCAGTGCTGCCCACGGGACCTGGCGCTGACCCCACATCTCGGCTTCCTTGTGTGTAGGATGGGGTGTCAGGAACCCTGGGGAATTGCTCCCAGGCTGGGGTGAGACACACTCACTGCGCTGCTGCACAGGGACGTGGAATAACTGGCGGTGAAACTGGTTAATACCATTCATCCCCAGTTGGGTATTTTCAACTTGTTTTCATAGTATTCAATCTTGGATTTTACATAAAGGAAATCCTATTCTTTCATGTCAGTGGGTAGCATTTGACAACATTTGACAAGGCCCAGGCCTACCTTTCCAATAGCCCCTGGGGTCTCTAATTATGTCAAGAAGGTCTAAGTTAAAGAATTCATGTCATCTGAATCGCATATGGGCTTGGGAGGACTGTGCACACGGGCGGTGTGGTGGTGGGTGGCGGGTGGTGGCAGTGGGTGCACTGTGAGTCACGTCCATGTGGCCTTTCATAGCTCTCAGTGAAGGAGAAACCCACTACTGATGAGAGTGAGTGCGTGCCTGACCTCAGGAGAGGCACTGTGCTCCAGAGGGGACACAGACCATTACCAAGAACAGAGCAGGCAAGAGCTGTGTACAGTCACAGATGCCTTGAAAAGGATGGCACTGGGCAATGGGCAGGATCAGGGGTTCTCTGAAGCGACCTCCAGCTGCACAGGGCAGACCAGGAAAAGGCAAACAGCTGGGATGAAGTGGAGCAAAGGCTTGGCAGGTGAGTGTGGCAAAGAGAGCAGGGCAGGGGAAGGACAGATGATAAAGAGGCTGTGAAATCTCTGCCAGGGACAGGGACGGTGAGGCCATGAGGAGCAAAGGAGGTAGGAAAGAGGCCAGGCACGCTGGCTCACGCCTGTAATCCCAGCACTTTGGGAGGCCGAGGTAGGCAGATCACACGGTCAGGAGTTCAAGACCAGGCTGGCCAACATGGTAAAACTCCATCTCGTCTAAAAAATACAAAAATTAGCTGGGCATGGTGGCTCATGCCTGTAATCCCAGCTACTTGCCAGGCTGAGGTAGGAGAATTGCTTGAACCAGAACCCAGGAAGTGAAGGTTGCAGTGTGCCAAGATCGTGCCACTGTACTCCAGTGAGAGACTCCATCTCAATTTAA
>NW_016107953.1:602191-617540 GCF_001604975.1 Cebus imitator | reverse complement strand
AAAAAAAAAAAGGAGGTAGGAAAGAGTTGGGGTCAAAGTGGGACGTTCACAGGTGGCTTGCTTAGGTAGTGTCATTACTGGTGACAGGAAGGTCCAGAGAGTGGCCGGTCAGCAATGACCAGGGGGTTAAACCAAAGGACATTTCTCAGCAGGAACTCACATGTCCCACAGTCGAGTTCTCCGCACTGTAAGCATCCTCAGGAGTGAGGCCGACCTGGCAATCCATAGGCCACCGCTTACTAAGGTCCTGTTTTGTGCTCGGCCCTGTGCTAAGAACTGCACGCGCTGTTTACATTCAATCCCAATACCTCGGTGGGTAGGTACTACTGTCATCCCATTTTCTTTCTTTTTTTTTTTTTAAGAGACAGTCTCGCTCTGTCACCCAGGCTGGAGTGAGTGCAGTGGTGCGGTCTCAGCTCACTGCAACCTCTGTCTCTCAGGTTCAAGCGATTCTCCTGCCTCAGTCTCCTGAGTAGCTAGAATTACAGGCATGCACCACGAACATGAGCTACCGTGCCCGGCCCATCCCATTTTCAGGATGGAGAACTGAGGCCGTCTGGAGGGGGACTTACCGGTGCTGGGTCTCTGGTCGGTAGAAGTAGTCCACTGGGGCGTCCAGCCGGGAGAAGATGGGTGGGGGGATGTACAGTGGCAGCTCCTGGTGGAAGAAGGCCTCTTTCTCGGGCCGGAGCATCAGTACCTTGTCATACATTGACGTATGCTTGCCGCCTGCTTCCGTATGCACGGCCAAGTATTGGAAGTCAGACATCCCTAGAAAGAGAGGTGACCAGATGGCGGATAATGAGTCCAGGGATACTCATTCAGGAATGGGTGGCTGCCACACACTGACACCCACATCTGCTTAGGGAGGTGCTGAGTGGGCCATGTGGTGGAGGCTGCAGGGCGAGGGTGGCAGGGAAACACACCCTTCCCAAATGCTTCTGCAAAGTTGGCTCAATGCAGTCTAAGTCACTTACATACAAATTATTTTGGGGAGGTGGGGAGCTACATAATAGGTGAAGATGGAGTTCAGGTCAGTGCTTCTTAAATGTATGTTACTTTTAACTGTAATAACTGCAATTATGTTTGCACCAGCCTAATATGATATGAATCACCCGGGATCTTGCTAAATGTAGGTTCTGAGATGGTGCATTTCTACCAAGCTCCCAGGTAAGCTTGATGCTGCCAGTCTGGAGACACACACTGGGCAGCAAGGTGCTGGTTTAATTCGATAAAAACACGACGTGTCAAGTTTTATCAATCACTTTGGAAACCTTGTCCCAGAAAGAACAGCCCTCTTTGGTGAATGCCATGACCCAGCAGAATGACTGCAATTCAAAATGGTCGACCCATTGGAACCAGGTCCTGCTTCTCCTTCGTTTCGCTTTCTTCTTCCCCTCTTTTCTCCTTCTAGTCCTCCTTTCCCTTCTCAATCTTTACACTCTTCAGATTCTGCCTAAAACTGTAGCTGTAATTCAGCTATATCTAAGGCTTGTTAGTAATAGGCCAGGCACCTCCCCTGGGCTAGAGCCTGGTCCATTCACAGACACTGCCTCCCGGAATCTTCACAAGGGCCTAAGGAATGTAGGCTCTGCAGCCCACACTGCACAGACAAGGAAACTGAGGCTGAGGGAATACAAGCCACCTTCCAAAGAAACTGGCAGGACTCAGGCAGGCACGATGCCAAAGTCTGTGTCTTTCTCACGCCTGTCTCCCTCCCTTGCCTTACTGCCTCCTCACTGCGGTTCCTGGTAGGTGGCAAGCCTGACTGAGGGCTCCACGAGGGACCTTCAATCTGCTGAGAGTTCAAAGGGGCAGGAGGTCCCAAGGGGCTTCGGGAGCTAGGAAGGCAAGACCAACAGCAGCCCAGACCAAGAGAAGATTCAAAACACTGTGGAGGGGTAAAGACTGAAAGTCTACTGGCCAGATTTGGTCCCATACAATGGTTTTATTAAAAATTAGGAGATTTCCAGTTTAAGAATACTGAAGATTGGGCAGCAATGAACCCAGAGTCTCTGGGGAACTATTGGCTGGAGGGAAGAAAGGCTGCCTCCTGGATGGGGCCTGTGCTCTACTGTGTCCCGGCAGCCCCTGCCCTCATGCCTGGGCATACCCTGGCCCCCCTCACTGGTACAGATGACCCACACAGCTCCTGCAGGCAGCTGGGATAACCAACCCTGAAATAACCAGATGCTGCAAGAGTAGATTTCAGTTACCCTGAAATTTGTAAATGGTGGAGATGATGCCAAGGATCTCCATGTCAAATGTGACCTCGGGGTGGACCTCAGTGCTCAGCACCCCTTTCTGCCGCCTTGTTCTCTTCCTGATGCGGAGCAGCAGGCTGCTGGTACTGAAGCGGTTGGCGCACACTGGGTGGCAGTATGGGTCCTTGGGCCGGAAGTACAGCTCCAGCCTCTTGGTGGGGTCCGCATAGATCTGTGGCAAGGCCGAAGGAGACAGAGTGAAGCAATGACGAGCAAGCAGCCAGTGAGGAGCTGCTCCTCTCTCCACAAAACCCGATGGTGACCCAGGAAGGGCCAAGAGGCTCACATTTCATTCTGGGCTCTTAATTCCCAAAAGGCTCATTTTTTAAGCCCATGTAGCTTAGTTTGTACCCAGTGGAGAAAACGAGAATCATCTCCTTCCTTCTAAGAGGTTGTAAAGTTGGAGATGACAACTGCCCATTAAGTAAATGCCATCATCCATCAAGTCCCTGTTCAGTGTGGGGCATTAGGTGATTCTTCTGGTAATATTCGAGGGTGGTACTATCACCCTTGTCTTGGAGGTCACTCAGCTTGGTGTGGGGTGGAGTGGCTTGTCTAGGGCTACCTACTCTAACTACCATCCACCATAAAAGGTCTCGGTATTCAGTCCCATATGCAGATGGTCTGAGGTCCAAATGAGATTAAATCAATCAGTAATACCCATTTGGGCTCTGACTTGCTGTCACCTATAGCCTTCCAAGTACAAGACACTGAATACCAACACCCTTTTGGGTCCCTCTTCTTAAAAGCCCCAAGAATAGTATCTATGTCATATGATTGTTATGATGATTAAATATGTATCAAGCACAGAGCTTGGTGCCTGACTTGTCTCGTGGTAGACATTCAATATGTGCCACCTACACGTGAATGAACACTTGCTGCATGCTGGGTCACAGCGAGCATCGGATGTGTGCATCTGAAAGCACCAACAACATTAAATGGGTCAAGATCACCTACATACTGGTGAGCTGGCTCTCAACACCCAGAACAGGGTCTGGCCCTTAGGAAGTGGTCAGGAACTATCTAGGGAGGGAATGAAGAAGGCTTTGTGCTCAGGAATCTCCTCCTCATGAAGCACATACCTCTGAGTCCTGATAGGGTGGGAATGAACCCAAAGGTGCGCGTGGCACAGGGGAGGGCTCAAGAAACATGAGAAGAGTGAATGGGTGATGAAGGTCCCTTCCCAAAGTGCTCACACTGTAGTTGGGTACAGATAATCCCTGGGGTTAGCGAGAGTAAGGATTCTGTCAAAGCCAAAAGTCAAGTGAATAATATAAAAGAAGAAAACATGATTAACTGGGGCTGTACTGGTGGCCCATGCCTAATGAATTTAGGGCTTTTCCATATTCATAAAGGATAAGAAAGCAGCGGTAAAGGCTCAGACTCTAGAGTAAGGTATGAGTTCTAATCCCCTTATACCGTGTAGGAGATGTCTGACCTGAATTTCCTTGTGTCCTCATCTGTAAAATGTGAATAAAAATGGCATCTAACTCACTAGATTGCTGTAAAGACTCAGTCATGCATTTGGCAAGTAATTACAGAAACTGGCACTGTTATGGATGTTAGGAACAGAGAACTGGGCCCAGCATGGTGGCTCACACCTGTATTCCAGCACTTTGAGAGGCCAAGCTGGGTGGATTAAGCCCAGGAGTTCAAGACCAGCCTGGGCAACAAAGGGAGACCTCCTCTCCACAAATAATACAAAAAACTAGCTGGGCGTGGTGGTGCATGCCTATAGTCCCAGCTACCTGGGAGGGTGAGGTGAGAAGATCACGTGAGCCCAGGAGGTTGAGGCTGCAGTGAGCCATGATTAGCTCCACTGTACCCCAGCCTTGGTGACAGAATGAGACCCTGACTCAAAATAAATAAATAAAAATAAAGAAATACAGAAGTGAGCAAGAGAAGTCCCTACTCTCATGGAGTTGATAGGGCCAAGGGGCCAAGAGCGACAATAAAATTTTTTTTCCTTTTTTTCTTAAATTTTGTATTATTTATAAGCCTGTGTCAAAAGACAGTAACTATTTTAAAACATTTTCACATTGGAATTAACAGGATGAGGAGGTAGATAATTGGCAGCGGCCACTTTAGTTAGGGTGATGAGGGAAAACTTCTGTAAAGAAGAGACGTTTCCAGCTCTGGTACATGTAAAGAACTGACACAGAGCATCCTCCAGCTGCTCCACTGCTGTGTGACCCTGAACAAGCGACATTCCTTCCCTTGTAAAATACAGACATTGACAGGTCCTACCTGGTAGGGTTCTAAGGAGGATGGACTGCAAGTTAAGGCACCTAGAGCTGTACGCGGCACAGAATAAGATGACAACTCTCACTACCTCTAATCCTAATAACTTAACAGTCTCTCCCTCTCAGGTAAGTCAAGAGAGCTTCATCTTCTCATGCCTCCGTTTTCCACTTCGTGTAATGAGGATGAAGCAGCGCAACACACCCTGTGAGGCTGCAGAGTTGCGTTCCTGGCACCAGTGCCAAGACCGTGGCTCGCTTTTGGGGATAGAATGAAAAAAAGCCCCTAGGGGCTGGGTGCAGTGGCTCAAGCCTGTAATCCCAGCAATTTGGGAGGCCTCGGCGGGCGGATCACCTGAGGTCAGGAGATCGAGACCAGCCTGGCCAACATGGCGAAACCCCGATTCTACTAAAAAATGACAAAAAATAGCCGGGCGTGGTGGCGGGTGCCTGTAATCCCAGCTACTCGGGAGGCTGAGGGAGGAGAAAAGCTTGAACCCGGGAGGCGGAGATTGCAGTGAGCCGAGATCGCGCCACTGCACGCCAGTCTGGGCGACAGAGTCTGACTCCTCATCACAAAAAAAAAAAAAAAAAGCCCCTAGGGGTCTCCCTCACAGTCCCTTCCCCTCTGTTCCCCGGGTAAAAAACGACCCGTTCCCAATCATAGATAGCAAAGCCCTGCCCACTGGCCGCCCAGAGTCTGCCACACGCTCCGTTGCCAAGGAAACCACACATCCCAGGTCCATCCTCCCCTTCCGCCGCAGTCAGGCGACTCCGTCTCTCTCCCGGTGTCCCGGAGCTGCCCAGCCTCTTACCCGGGAGACGCCTTCCTCACCGCCCAGAGTCGGCAGCATCTTAGCCACGTCACGCACCACGCCCGGATACTCCACGCACACCATGCGTCGCTCCCGCCGCAGCTCCACGGGAACGGCGGGCCCCAGCCCCGGATCGGCCGCCTCCGCCGCCATCCCTGCGCCTCTGGCCTGGCCCGCCACCGTTCGTCCCACAAAGTGCTCCTAGAGGCGTCGGCTCAATGGTTCCGCGAAGAAATCGTTCCGGGCTCCCTCACCGTTCGCGTCTCCTAACTCCCGGGCTCAGCAAGACTCGAGGGCCTCCGGGGAGCAAATGGCCGACGGCAGGCCCCATGGCTTCTGGGGAAACGATCGCCAAGTCCTTGACTTTTTATTTAAAAATAAGCGGCTTAGCCCCCGGAGCGGGGCACGTACCAGTCTCTCCCCGAGGGACCCGGAAGATAATAAGACACCACCTTCCCTCGACTTCAGCCAATGTGAATCCGAAGGCCGGGCGAGTTTTTTGTTTTAGCCAATGAGAAGTCCGGAGGAAGTGAGGTCCCACGTTCTCCAATTTCATTCTTTTTTTTTTTTTTAATTTGTTTTCATCATTAAAACTTTTTTATTTACAATAATATTTAACAGTCTTTATGGGCTTAAATGTAGCAGATTATCACCTGTGCATCAAGCATTACACTTCATTCCTTTAAGATGTGCTTCATCCTCACTCAAGCTGCTTGCCACCCTCCGATTTCTGGTCCAGTCTACTCTTTTTACCCTTCACCATGTAGATGAAGTAGGCAAGAGTCTCTTTTTCATTCACAGGTATGTTTCTGAAGTGTCGACTCACATTCTGTGTCGGGGGGGGGAAGGAGGGGCCAATTTCGTTCTTTTTAGCCAATAAAGAGCCAGAATTTGACTACGTCCCTGCCCTTTTCCGGGTATTCCACCCAATGACAGCTTGGGGGCGGGTAAGAGGCAGACTTCCGGCCCACCTGCTCGGGTGGGAAAACGTCCCAGCCAAGAGTTGATTTCCGGGTCGGGGTCCCCCTGGGTTTCTGTCGGCGTTGGCGCTTCTTCTCTGAAGCGTCTGCATCCCGCTCCGGACGAGGTGTCTAACCGCAGCTGTGGGGGGCCGCAGGGAGCTGGACGTGGAAAAGGCGAGCGCGAGGGAACTGTGCTGTCAACGCTCGCCTCGCCTCCACACGGAAAGCCCGGAAGCGCCGGCTCGGGGCCGAACTCCGGCATCCGGCGTTCGTCTGTTAGGCAGGCAGACATTAAGCGCTTACTGCGTGCTGGGCCCTACTCAGGACCCAAAGGGGAGAACCGCATTGAGTAAGCGTCTGTGCGGGAGGCGCCCAGGGCAGCTACGAAGCCCCAGATTGAAGCGCGTGGCCCCTCAAACAGGGAGGAGATGAGGTCCGAGGTCAGAGACCCGCACCCACCAAAAGGGTGCGCCCGTCGGGCTGGCTGCTTCCCAGTGCCGTGGAGAGCCCTTGAAGGTTTTTCGTCGTTGTTGTTTTTGAGCCGGAGTCTCGCTTTGTCGCCCAGGCTGGAGTGCAGTGGGGTGATCTCGGCTCACTGCAACCTCCGCCTCCCGGGTTCAAGCGATTCTCCTGCCTCAGCCTCCTGAGTAGCTGGGATTTCAGGCGCCCGCCACCACGCACAGCTAATTTTTGTATTTTTAGTAGAGACGGGGTTTCACCATGTTGGCCAGGATGGTCTCAAAGTCCTGACCTCAGGTGGTCCGCTCGCCTCGGCCTCCCAAAGTGTTGGGATTACAGGCGTGAGCCACTGTGCCTGGCCCCTTGAAGGGTTTTATGCGGAGCAGTGATCCCATTCGTGCATTTAAAAGACCTTGGCTGGGCGCGTTGGCTAGCGCCTGTAATCCCGGCATTTTGGAAGGCCCAGGCGGGAGGATCACGAGGTTAGGAGATCGAGACCATCCTAACACGGTGAAACCCCGTCTCTACTAAAAATACAACATAAAAAAAATAGCCAGGCTTGGTGGCATACGCCTGTAGTCTCAGCTACTTGGGAGGCTGAGCCAGGAGAATCACTTGAACCCGGGAGGCGGAGGTTGCAGAGAGCTGAGAATACGCCACTGCACTCCAGCCTAGTGACAGAAGGAGACTCCATCTAAAAAAAAAAGCAAACAAAAACCTCTCTGGCTGTGTGTGGAGAATAGATCAGAGGGGGCAAAAGTGAATTCAGATAAACCAACTTCGAGACTGCATAATCCAGGCAAGAGATGGGGCCCAGGGTCAGGGAATTGGGAGTGAGGACAGAAAGAAGGGACTGGGTTTGAGGATATTGGGAGATGAGAATCTGGCTGATCGCGGTGGCTCATGCCTGTAATCCCAGCACTTTGGGAGGCTGAGGCAGGAGGATCGCTTGAGGCCAGGAGTTGGAGACCAGCCTAGGCAACATGGCGAGACCCCATTTCTACCAATAAATACAAAATTAGCCGGCTGTGGTGATGCACGCCTGTAGTCGCAGCTACTCTAGAGGCTGAGGCAGGAGAATCCTTTGAGCCCCAGAGTTGGAGGCTGGAGTGAACTATGATCATGCCACTTGCATTCCAGTCGGAAATTAGTAAGAGCAAGTGACTGACCCCTTGGGTATGGGTACCCCAAGTTTCTGAAGTGATTTTTTTTTTTAAAGCCAGGATCTCCCTCTGTCATCCAGGCTGGAGTATGGTGGTGTGATCATGGCTCACTGCAGCCCGGAACTCCTGGGCTTAAGTGATCCTCCCGCCTCAGCCCCCTGAGTAGCTAGGACTGCAGGCATGCACCACCATGCCTGACTAATTTTGTATTTGTGTGTATGTGTGTTTGTGTGTGATGACAGGGTCTCACTGTGTTGTGTATAGTGATTTCTTTTCTTTCTTTCTCTCTTTTTTTGAGAAAGAGTCTCATTCTGTCTCCAGGCTGTAGTGCAGTGGCGCAATCTGGGCTCACTGCAACCTCCAACTCCCTGGTTCAAGTGATTCTCCTGCCTCAGCCTCCCGAGTAAATGGGATTATAGGCATGCCACCATGCCCAGCTAATTTTTGTATTTTTAGTAGAGATGGAGTTTCACCATGTTGGCCAGGATGGTCTCAATCTGACCGTTTTCGGCCCACCTCAGCCTCCCAAAGTGCTGGGATGACAGACGTGAGCCACCATGCTGGGCATCAGAAGAGTACCTGATTGCTCTCGATGGATTTAAGAAGGCAGAATAAATGGCTGTAAAGCCCACTGAATACATTACAAAGTGTAAACTCATTGTGAAATATATTGTATTGGAAGACTCGGTCAGGAGCCCCAAAGCTTTGAAAGAACGCCTCCTGAGTACAGGGGGGAATCAACCCCCAGCAGATGATGGGTGAGTCAGAAGAACCACATGTTTCCACAGGGAGCTGCACTCGAGGACCTAGTGGCCCCTGACCTGCCCTCTCCGGGCACCTGCCCTTTCTGCCACCAAAGAGGATTCTCTGTAAGGAGGCCAGGATGATTTTCCAGAATTTTCCGTGCCTTGAGATGAAATTTCCTTTCAAACTTCTTGTGTCACACCTATAATCCCAGAACTTTGGGAGGTCAGGGTGGGCAGATCACCTGAGGTTTGGGAGTACGAGACCAGCCTGACCAACATGGAGAAACCCCATCTTTACTAAAAATACAAAAATTAGCCAGGTATGGTGGCAAATGCCTGTAATCCCAGCTACTTGGAAAGCTGAAGCAGGAGAATTGCTTGACCCCAGAAGGTGGAGGTTGTGGTGAGCCAAGATCATGCCATTGTACTCCAGCCTGGGCAGCAAGAGTGAAACTCCGTCTCAAAAAAAAAAAAACTATGTATTTTGTCCTCATTCCATGTCCACCAGTCAATCTTCTGATGGTTTCATTTTCCAGAAAGGAGAATTTGAATAACATGTATATTTTAACCTTGCCTGCAATTATAAATCAATAAATCGATGTATTTACATCAGATCCCTATGAGTTTGGTGCACATAAGACAGTCCTGAAGACGTGGTCGCTACTGGTAGAGCTGGCCGATAAAATATTGAACACACAGCTAAATTTGAATTCATGCAATATTTGGGGCATGTGTATATGAAATATGTGTTATCTGAGATTCATATTTAGCTAGGTGATTTTTAATTTGCTAAATATGGCACCCCCACCACTGGGTGTGGAAGAGACTTAGTTTCTGAACTTGCAAAGCTGATTCCAAACCACCTGGAACCTTAGTGAGTCCACCCTGCAATCCGATGACCCTCTAGCTTGTCTGCTTTATTATTTCTCCTCCCGAAGCAAGAATGATCTTTCTAGAATGAGGTCACAGTCTGTTCCCATCTCCAGTGACTCCCCACCATCCCCGTCCCACCACCTGGCTAACTGCTCCTTTCCTTTAGGTTGTTACCTTAGACTTCCCTTTGCCTGGTGAATCTTCCCTGACCCTAAAAGACTAGTGCGGTGCTATCCTCTGTGCCTGTGGCCCCAAACTCACTCCATCATGGAGGCAGAACTACTATTATTTCTTCCTTTTTTCTTCTCCACTTGAGTGGCAACTTCCTGACGACAGGGACCATGGCTGTCTTGTTCCCCACTGTCTTCCCACTGTCACCAATGCCTTGCATGGGCCTGAGCACACAGCAGGTGCTTAGGAAATATTTATTGAACAACTGAATGAGGCCACTTGTATTTGAGCCTTCAGTCGAGCCCCAGATCAGGACATGGTCGTGTGGACACTAAATCAAGGCTCATCAGATAGGAAGTGTCCCCTACTGCACAGGTACTGAGGCGAGGGGCTGTGTATGAGGAGAAGACAAGGGACCAACCCCAAGGCATCAGGCCAAGCTGTTTGAGATTAAACTTGGTCTTGCCTGAGACCCAAAGCAGGAGGTCAGAGGCAGGAGCAGTAAGGCCAGGCTGGGAGCAGAGACAGGCCAAGAAAGATCAGGAACCCAGTTAAGAAGTAGCTTGGGCTGGGAACAGTGGTTCACGCCTGACGCCTGTAATCCCAGCATTTTGGGGACCAATGCGGGTGGATCACTTGAGGTCAGGAGTTCGAGACCCGCCTGGTCAACATTGCAAAACGCTGTCTGTACCCAAAATTAGCCGAGTGTGGTGGCACATGCCTGTAATCCCAGCTACTCAGGAGACTGAGGCAGGAGATTCGCTTGAACCAAGTGAGGCAGAGATTGCAGTGAGCAGAGAGTGTGCCATTGCACTCCAGCATGGGTGACAGAGTGAGACTCCATCTCAAAAAAAAAAGTACTGACCATCACTAGGGGCACATGGTGTAAATGTCACAGCCCAGCCTGGGTGGCCCAATTGCAGCAAGTATTGTTCTATGAACTGAGTGTTTGTCCCCGCCCACTCTCCAAATTATATGTGAAAACCCTAACTGCCCGGAGCTGGTATTAGCAGTTGGGAGGTGATTAGGTCATGAGTGTGGGGCCCTCATGGTGGGATTAGTGCCCTCATAGAGGAGACAAGAGTGTGTGCTCACTTCACTCTGCTGTGTGAGGTCACAGCAAGAAGGTGATTGCCTGCCAGCCAGGGAGAGGGCCCTGGCCAGACCCTGTGTCTGCCCACACACCTGGACCTGGGACTTCTCAGCCTCCAGAACTGTGAGAAATAAATTTCCATTGTTGAAGCCCCCCAGTCTATGACATTTTTTATTCTAATAGCCTGAACTACGACCGGTCACTTTACGGCAGCCACCCAGACATCCATTTACCAGATGCTCCCTGCGTTGTGGTGGATTCTGTGCTCGACTCAGATGATGCAGCAGAGAGCACCACCAGCCTCCGCCCTCACAGAGCTCACATTTGATTCACAAATAAAAGAAATCCACACCTAATGTAATACCAGGTAATGAGGGCTTCCAGGAAAAGCAAAGCCCAGGGCATTGTAACCATTTCCCTGCAGTCAGCCTTGCTGGCCCCAGTCGCTGCCTCCAGACCCCAGGAAGTCATAGAGGGAGTTCTCAACTAGGTCCACACAGGCTTACATCCACCCTGGGCAGCAGGGGCCCGAGGTGTGGAAGTTAGAAGTGGCTAGCACCCCCACGCCCTGCCACCTACGGCCCCAGCTCAAGCACAAAGGACAATACCAGACCCAGCGCTCAGTTGCCCCAGCGTCCAGTTGAAGCCAGCCCCTGCTCCTTGATCGTAGACCTGAGGAACAGCACACAGCTGTCCTGTCTGCTGAGGTGACCCAAGGCAAAAAAGGGGCTACTGGCTGATTGACAGGGCTGAATCCCATGGGATGGGGGGCCTGACACTCTGGCCACCCCACAACCCTGATACCTGACTTCCGTCTCAGGCCTTGAATACTTAATAACCGTCTGGGGAGCCCCTTCTGTGAAGGGGCCATGGGTGGGGGGATACTGATCCTCTACTAACCAAAGACAAGGAGGGCTTTGAAAAATCTTTTCTTTGTGGCCAGGCATACTGGCTCACGCCTGTAATCCCAGCGCTTTGGGAGGACGAGAAGGGCAGATCGCTGGAGGCCAGCAGTTCGACACCAGCCTGGCCAGCATAGTGAAACCCCATCTCTATTAAAAAAAAAAAAAATTAGCCAGGTGTGGTGGCGGGTGCCTGTAATCCCAGCTACTCGGAAGGCTGAGGCAGAATTGCTTGAACCTGGGAGGCGGAGGCTGCAGTGAACCGAGATCACACCACTGCATTCCAGCCTGGGTGACAGAGCGAGACTCCACCTCAAAAAAAACAGGTTTTTTCTGAGTCCCAGAATATGAATATTCCTTCCTGGGATGCTAGGTCCATCTGTGAAGCACAGTGGGTATTTATTTAGTACTCCCTAGTCTGGACTTGATTCCTGCACCCTGAGCCGGAGGAAGGGTGTAGTGTTGAATTTTGGCCACGAGATGGCAACAGAGCATCCTCTTAGGCAACATTGCCACCTGGTGACCATCAGTGCCCTGACGCCCTGGAAGAAAGGGCAAAGTAGCCACAGAAGGTGAACCCAGCTTGGGCAGCTTAGAGCCCCATGGAAGCCATGTATGTGCTGGGCCAGTGGGAAGCAGCCTGCTCCCGATCAGGTCCGACCATACACACTCCCACATTCAGGTCCAAGATGCTCTCACCCAGTTCCAATACTGGGTGGCAAACAATGGGGACCTGGGGATGGAGTTTATGCAGAACTGTCACAATTTTGTTTTTATTTCCAAGTGGGACAAACCATTCCAAAGGATATGTTCCCTTTTAATCAACGTGTCATTGTGAAGCAAGATTAAATTACACACATATAGTACTGAATTTCAAAGTCTGTTTATAAACAGAGTTATATTCCTAAAACAAACATTTTTTAAAATGTGCCGGCCAGAGGGAAATGTATGATAAAGCTAATACAATTTAAGCGTCAGATTCCTTCAATTACATGTACTTTTTTGAAGGCCCTGGTAGATCCCTTATCATTGTATTCACATAGGCATATGTTTTTATAAAAACTGAAAAGAAAAAAAAAAACCAAGATTTTAACTGCAATTTAAACTGCTGGGGCTTTTTTGTTTTGTTTTTTGTTTTAGAGACAGAATCTTGCTCTGTCACCCAGGCTGAAGTGCAGGCGCCATCTCAGCTCACTGCAAACTCCACCTCCGGAGTTCAAGCAATTCTCCTGACTCAGCCTCCCTAGTAGCTGGACAGGCATACGCCCCCACACTCGGCTAATTTTTGTATTTTTCATACAGACGGGGTTTCACCATGTTGGCCAGGCTGGACTCAAACCCCTGACCTCAGGTGATCTGCCCACCTCCATCTCCCAAAGTGCTGGGATTACAGGCATGAGCCACCACACCCGAACTGCTGTCTCTTTCCATGGGACCTGCCCTCTATCACATGTCCCCTTGTACTGGGAGACACTGGAGCAGCCATAGGCATTTGGGGAATTTGACTAAGGGGAAGCGGAGTTGGGAATGCATTTAGTTTGTATTGAATGGACTGTATGTGTGGTTTGCAGTCATTTCAATTTAATAGTTATCACTGGTCATCTCATATAGAAATGGCTTCCAGGAGTACATGTTATTACTGCCTTCTGTGACAGCGGTCTGATGTTTTGACATGGAAGTCCAGGGTCAAAGGAAGTATAGTGCTCAGAGTTAAAGGCTCCTCTGTAGAAGAGTTCACCAGCTAGCAGATGTGTAAAATACAAAAAGAGGAATGTAAAGTGGTGGTGCAGCCACTGTGGAAAACAGTATGGGAGTTTCTCAAAATATTAGTATTTTATTTATTTATTTATTTTTGAGACAGAGTCTCTCACTGTCACCCGGGCTGCAGTGCAATGGCGCGATCTCAGCTCACTGCAGCCTCTGCCTCCCAAGTTCAAGCAATTCTCCTGCCTCAGCCTCCTGAGTAGCTGGGACTACAGGCTATATGCCCTGCTAATTTTTGTACTTTTAGTAGAGATGGGATTTCACCATGTTTGCCAGGCTGGTCTTGAACTCCTGACCTCAAGTGATTTACCTGCTTTGGCCTCCCAAAGTGCTTGGATTACAGGTGTGAGCCACCGTGCCTGGCCTCAAAATATTAAAAATCGGATTACGTGGCCAGGCACTATGGTTTACGCCTATAATCCCAGCACTTTGGGAGGCCGAGACAGGAGGAACTGCTTGAGCCCAGGAGTTCAAGACCAGCCTGGGCAACATAGAGAGATCTTGTCTCTTAAAAAATTTTAAAATAAGGTCATGCCAAGTGCGGTGGCTCACACCTGTAATCCCAGCACTCTGGGAGGCCGAGGCAGGTGGATCACTTGAGGTCAGGAGCTCAAGACCAGCCTGGCCAGCATGGTGAAACCCCATCTCTACTAAAAATACAAAAATTAGCTGGGCGTGGTGCAGGCCTATAGACTCAGCTACTTGGGAGGTTGAGGTAGGAAAATAGCTTGAACCCAGGAGGAATGGGCTGCAGTGAGCCAAGATTATGCTGCTGCACTCCAGCCTGGGCAATAGAGCAAGACTCCATCTCAAAGAATAAAATAAAAATAAAAATAATTTTAAATAAAATAAAATTACCATATAATCCAGCAATTCTACTTCTGGATGTAACCCAAAAGAACTGAAATCAGGGTCTCAAAGAGATATTTGGACATCCATGTTCATAGCTGCATCATTCATAGCAGCCACAGGCAGAAGCAACCTACATACCCATCAGCACGTGAATGGATAAACACAGCGTGGCATATCCATACGATAAAATATTATTCAGCCTTAAAAAGGAAAGAAATCCGGGCCAGGCGCGGTGGCTCAAGCCTGTAATCCCCGCACTTTGGGAGGCCAAGGCGGGCAGATCACGAGGTCAAGAGATCGAGACCATCCTGGCCAACATGATGAAACCCTGTCTCTACTAAAAATACAAAAATTAGCTGGGTGTGGTGGCGTGCACCTGTAGTCCCAGCTACTCGGGAGGCTGAGGCAGGAGAATTGCTTGAACCTGGGAGATGGAGGTTGCAGTGAGCCTAGATTGTGCCACTGCACTCCAGCCTAGCGCCTGGCGACAGAATAAGACCCTGTCTCAAGGAAAGAAATCCTGACACATGTCCAGCATTGACAAACCTTGAGGACATTATGTTAAGTGAAGTAATCCAGCCATAAAAAGACAAATCCTGTAGGGTTCCACTTATTTTCCTTATATGTGGTCCTTAGAGTGGTCAGATTTGTAGATACAGAATAGAATGGTGGCTGCCAGGGCTAGGGGTAGGAGGAATAGGAAGTTGTTTTTTAATGGGCACAGAGGTTCAGTTTTGTGAGATGAAAAAGTCCTAGAGATGAATGTGGTGATGACTGCACAACAATGTGAATCTATTCAGTGTTATTGAACTGTACTGTAATATTTTGAAAAAAAATCTTTTTTTTTCTGAGCAGCAGGTCTCAACAGTGAGCTTAAAATATTCAGTAAACCTATTTCTTGATGACAACTCAAGAAAATATATAATTAAAAAAAATTTCAGTAAACCATGCTACAAATAGACGTGCTGTCATCCAGGATATGTTCTTCCATTTCTAGAGCACGGGCAGAGTAGATCTAGCATGATTCTTTTTTTTTTTTTTTTTT
>NW_016107953.1:600438-601916 GCF_001604975.1 Cebus imitator | reverse complement strand
TTTTTTGTTGTTTTTTTTCTTTGAGACAGTCTTGCTCTGTCACCAGGTTGGAGTGCAGTGGCACAATCTTGGCACTGATTTAGTTTTGTTGTTGTTGAGACGGAGTCTTGCTCTGTCACCAGGCTGGAGTGCAGTGGTGCGATCTCGGCTCACTGCAACCTCTGCCTCCTGGGTTCAAGTGATTCCCTTGCCTCAGCCTCCCAAGTAGCTGGGACTACAGGCACACCACCATGCCCGGCTAATTTTTGTATTTTAGTAGAGACGGGATTTCACTATGTTGACCAGATGGTCTCAATCTCCTGACCTTATGATCTGCCTGCCTCGGTCTTCCAAAGTGCTGGGATTACAGGTGGGAGCCACCGTGCTCAGCGATTTAGCATAATTCTTAAGGGTGCTAGGATTTCTGAAATGGGAAATGAGCGTTGGCTTCGACTGAATGTCAGCAGATGCAATCGCCCCTAACAAGAGAGTCAGCCTGTCATTTGAACCTTTGAAGCCAGGCATTGACTTTTTCTCCCTAGCTAGGAAAGTTCTAGATGGCATCTTCTTCCAATAGAAGGCTATTGCATCTACATTGAAAATCTGTTGTTTAATGAAGCCACTTTCATCAGCGATCTTAGCTAGACCTTCTGTAGAATTTGCTGCAGCTCCTCCATCAGCACTCGCTGCTTTGCCTTGTACTTTTGTGTTATGGAGACAGCTTCTTTCCCTACATTTCATTGTTGAGAAACGAATATAGATGTTGAGAAATGTTAAGTGTATGCATATTGGTGAATGCTGAGGGTATGATAGAATATATTGTTTGCTAGGAAGAACGGCCGCAAGGAAAACCTAGCCACCACCCCCCGCCCCAAGTAGAAAACTACTGGGGGCATTACAAAGTGGCAGGACAATATATAAATATCACACACCTGTTAAAACAATTCTTTAAGGTATCTGGCCCTGCCCCCATGGCTCCCTCGTGGAGAATATTTTTTAGGTTGTTTGTGATCAGTGGTAAGCGGGCACCAGCTGCCTACTTGAGGTGTTCTGTGTTATGAGAAAATACGGAACACCTGTGCGTTAATAATGATCAGCTGTTCAGAGAGAATAAATAACATGGGTCAGCATCTACACGAGCCCTTCGGCCTGGATTACTGTCAGCCCCTGAGGCTCTCAGCTTAGGAGGCTACTGGCCTCCCCCCACCCAACCCCATAGACCCGCTTTGCTGTTCTATCTGGGCATCTTCCTCTCAGTTCCTTCAGCGCCGCCCGGGTGGGGGTCTGCAGCAGAGCTGGTACTCAGCACCTCATAAACCAACCTCTGCTAACCCCCAACTTTTCTTTTGCAGCTTCCTCAGCTTTCTCAGCCTTTACAGAATTAAAGAGAGTTAGGGACTTCCTGTGGATTCGGCTTTGGCTTAAGGGAATGCTGTGGCTGGTTTGAATTTCCATCCAAACCACTCAAACCTTAGCCATAGCCACAATAAGCCTTTTTT
>NW_016107953.1:594943-600319 GCF_001604975.1 Cebus imitator | reverse complement strand
GGGTTCAGGCAATTCTCCTGCCTCAGCCTCCTGAGTAGCCGGGATTACAGGCACACACCACCATGCCCAGCTAATTTTTTGTATTTTTAGTAGAGACGGGGTTTTACCATGTTGACCAGGATGGTCTCGATCTCTTGACCTCGTGATCCACCCGCCTCGGCCTCCCAAAGTGCTGGGATTACAGGCTTGAGCCACCACACCCGGCCCTTTTTTACTTTCTTATCCTTTGTGTGTTCACTGGAGTAGCACTTTTAATTTCCTTCAAGAACTTTTCCTTTGCATTCACAACGTGGCTGTCTGGCACAAGAGATCTGGATTTGGGACTGCCTTGGCTTTCAACCTGCCCTTCTCATGCCGACATTCCTCACTAATCATTCCTGGCTTTTGAGTTAAAGGGGAGAGACCTGGGACCTTTCCTTTTGCTTGGACACTTAGAGGCCATTGTAGGGTCACTAATCAGCCTAATTTCAGTATTTTGTGTCTCGGGGGAGGGAAGCCTGTGGAGGGGGAGTTAGATGGGGAAATGGCCAGTCAGTGCAGCAGTCAGAACACACACAGCATTTATTTTGTTGTTAAATGGGTGCGGTATGCGGCACCCCAAAACAATTACAATGGTAGCATCAAAGATCACTGATCACAGATCACCATAACAGATATAATAATGAAAATGTTTGAAATATTGTGAGAATTACCAAAATGTGACACCGAGACATGAAGTGAACATACACTGTTAGGAAAATGAAGCCAATAGTCTTGCTGGACCCAGGGTTGCCGCAAGCCTTCAATTTGTTAAATAATAATAATACTAAGTCCAGGCACGGTGGCTCACGCCTGTAATCCCAGCACTTTGGGAGGCTGAGGCAGGCAGATCACCTGAGGTCAGGAGTTCAAGACCAGCCTGGTCAAACTGGTGAAACCCCGTCTCTACTAAAAATACAAAAATTAGCTGGGCATGGTGGCAGGTGCTGTAATCCCAGCTACTCAGTGGGCTGAGACAGGAGAATCACTTGAACCTGGGAGTTAGAGGTTGCAGTGGGCCAAGATTGCACAACTACAGTCCAGCTTGGATGAAACAGCCAGACTTTGTCTCAAAAAAGAAAAAAAAAGGAATATCTGAAAAGCGCAATAAAATAGAGCATCATAAGACCAGATGTGCCTGTATAGAACATTCAACTTTAGAAGTCTTCCAGAGAGAGAAGCCTGAAATTTTTCTTTCTTCTAAAGTCCTTGCCAGTTTTGTGTAGCAAGGTTTAGGCTGGCTATATACAATAAATTGAAAAGTGTTCTGTCTTTTTCCATTCTCTCAAGAGTTTGTGTAAATTTGTACGTGACTTACCTTTTTTAAATTTTTGTTTTTATACATGATTTCTTTTTTAAATGTTGGGAATGGGAGGGAGGTTTGTGAGAAGGTCTTAAATTACAGATTCAGATCAAGGACTACTCAGATTTTCCAATTCTTACTGTGTCAGCTTTGGTAAATTATGTTTTATTAGGGATTATTCGATTTTATCTAAACTTGAAACTCTATTGAGATAGTTATTAATGTTATATTTTTATAATACTCCATTGATGTATAACTTATAACAAAATGCACAAATCTTAAGTGTGCATCTTCATGATTTTTTTTTTTTTTTGAGACAGAATTTTGCTCTGTTGCCCAGGCTGGAGTGCAATGGAGTGATCTTGGCTCACTTCAGCCTCCACCCCCTGGATTCAAGCAATTCTGTCTCAGCCTCCCAAGTAGCTGGGACTACAGATGCCTGCCACCACGCCTGGCTAATTTTTTGTATTTTCAGTAGAGACAGGGTTTCGCCATGTTGGCCAGGCTGGTCTCAAACTCCTGACCGCAGGTGACCTGGCCTCCTAAAGTGCTGGGATGACACACCTGAGCCACTGCGCTCAGCCCTTCATGAACTTTTACCCGTGTATTAATACAAACACATGGGGCCACTTCCCAGATCAAGAAGAAAAACACCCACCATCATCCCAGAATGCCTTCTCATGCCTTTTTCCAGTTAATATCTCCATTGCTCTCAGAGCCAAGCACTGTTTGGTTTCTATCACCATATATAACAGTTCGGCTGGAATTATACTCTGTATCTGTTCCCTCTGGCTTTTGTTCAACATAATGATTTTGAGATTTGTTTATATGGTGTGTGTCAAGAGTTGTTCTTTATTATTGGCCGGTATTCTGTTGTATAAATTTGCTATGCCAACATTTGTCTATTCATTGTCTTAGTTCGGGCTGCTATCTTAAAATACCATAGACTGGGCAGCTTCAAAAACGTTCACTTTTCATAGTTCTGGAGACTGGGAAGTGTAAGATCAGAGGGCGGGCAGATCCAGAGTCCAGTGAAGGCACTTTTCCTGCGTCTCAAACATCCATCTTCTCATTGTGTCCTCACATAGCAGAGAGCGGAGAGAGGAGGCCAGCTCTCCTCGGTATCCCCTTATTTCTATTTGTTTATTGATTCATTTGTCTGTCTGTGGAGACAGGATCTCCTTATGTTGCCCAGGCCAGAGTGCGGAGGCAGGATATCAGCTCGCTGCAGCTCCACCTCTCTGGTATCTTCTTATAACAACACTCATCTCATCATGAGGGCTCCACCCTCATGACCTAATCGCCTTCCAAGCCCCACCTTCTACTATCATCCTATTGGGGGTTAGGGTTTTAACATATGCATTTTGGAGGGATGTAAACATGGAGTCCATAACATTCATGCTTTTACTGATGGCCATTTGGTGGTGTGGCAGATTGCATTTCCCAGCAGTGGCTGCAGAATGAATATCCCGCCCTACATGGTCTCCTTACAATGTGTTGTCCAACAATCCTCCCTTTGAACCTGGGTGAACCTTTGCAACTGACTCAGCCAATAGAATGTGGCAGAAAGGGTGCTACACAAGTTTTAAGGCTGGATCATAAAAGGCAACATGGCCTCTCTGGGGATACTTGCTCTGGGACCCCAGGTGCCATTGTGTGAGAAAACCAAGATCACATAGAGAGACCAAGTATGACAGCCAGTTGACAGATGACAGCCAAGTCTCCCAAGCCAAGAGCCAACATCCATTGCCAGACATGCGAATGAAAGGACATTCAGATGCTTCCAACTGCCAGCCTTTGAGTCTTGTAGCTGAGGTCTCAGACATTACGGAGGAGAAAGAAGTTATTGCCTCTGTGCTCTGTCTGATTATCTGATCTATAGAAACGGTGAGAGAGAATAAATTCTTTTTTTTTTCTGAGACAGGGTTTCACTCTTAGCTTTGAGACTAGAGTGCAATGGTACAATCTTGGCTCACTGAAACCTCTGCCTCCTAGGTTCAAGCGATTCTCCTGCCTCAGTCTCCTGAGTAGCTGGGACTATAGGCATGCGCCATACCCGGCTAATTTTGTATTTTTAGTTGAGACAGGGTTTCTCCATGTTGGCCAGGCTGGTCTCAAACTCCCGACCTCAGGTGATCCACCTGCCTCGGCCTCCCAAAGTGCTGGGATTACAGGCATGAGCCACTGCGCCCGGCCGAATGAATTCTTACTATTGCTTCAAGCCTCTATTTTGGGGATAAGTTGTAAGGCAGCCTGTGTGACCAGATTATGTGGTTTCTAGTTTTCCACCGTTACAAATACAGCTGCGATGAACATTTCTGTATAAGTCATTTCTATGGATATGAGCGTTCATATTGGCTAGAAACCTGGGCATGGAACAGCTAAGTCACATGGAGAGTGTGTGCTGAACTATAGGAGAAACTGATGTTTTCTATGGCAGTTGTACCATTTTACATTCATCCAACTGTGTTTGAGAGTTCCAGTGGCTCCACATCATCAACCACATCTGGTATTATGTTAGTTGTACTAACAGGTTGCAGTCGTATCTCACTGTGTCTTAAATTTACATTTTTCCCTGACTAATGATGTTAGTGAGAATCTTTTTGGCCATTTAAATAACTAGTTTTGTGAAATGTCTGTTCAAGCCTTTTTACCTTCTTCGATTTGAGACAGTGTCTCACTCTGCTGCCCAGCCTGGAGTGCAGTGGTGTGATCATGACTCACTGCAGCCTCCACTTCCTGGGCTCAAGCAATCCTCCAGCTTCAGCCTCCCAAGTAGCTGGGACCACAAGCATGTGCCACCACACTCAGCTAATTAAAAATTTTTTTTCTAGAGATAGGGCCTTGCCATGTTGCCAGGCTGGTCTCAAAGTCTCAAACTCCTGGCTTCAACGTATTCTCCCGCCTTAGCCTTCTAAAGTGGGTTTTGCCTTTTTTTGTTGTTGTTGTTGTTGAGACAGAGTCTCACTCTGTCACCCAGGCTGGAGTGCAGTGGTGTCATCTCGGCTCACTGCAACCTCTGCCTCCTAAGTTCAAGCAATTCTCCTGCCTCAGCCTCCCAAGTAGCTGGGATTACAGGCACCACGTCTAGCCACCACGCCTGGCTAATTTTTATATTTTCAGTAGAGAGGGGTTTCACCATGTTGGCTACACTGGTCTCGAACTCCTGACCTCAAGTGATCTGCCCACTTTGGCCTCTGAAGAGCTGGGATTACAGGCATGAGCCAGTGCATCTGGTCGATTTTTGCCTATTTTAAAATTGAGTTCTTAGTGTTTTAGTAAAATATAAGTTTATTGTATTTTAACCTAGGAGTTCTTTGTATGTTCTAGATTTAAGTCCTTTGTCAGTGGTATGTAGTGTGAAAGTTTTCTCAGAACATGGCTTGACTGTTCACTTACTTAATGCTGCCTGCTGGTGAGTAGAAGTTTTTAACTTTGACATGGCTGAAAAATATTTAAGAATATATTGGCTGGGTGCAGTGGCTCACACCTGTAATCCCAGCATTTTGGGAGGCCAAGACGGGCAGATCACAAGGTCAGGAGATCAAGACCATCCTGGCTAACACACTGAAACACCATCTCTACTAAAAATACCAAAAAGAATTAGCCGGGCCTGGTGGCAGGTGCCTGTAGTTCCAGCTACTCAGGAGGCTGAGGCAGGAGAATTGCTTGAACGCAGGAGGCAGAGGCTGCAGTGAGCCGAGATCATGCCACTGCACTCCAGCCTGGGTGACAGAGCAAGACTCCATCTCAAAAAAAATTTAAAAAAGAATATGTTAAGCTGAAACATATATTTTTTCTTTTATGGTTTATGGTTCCTTTTATGTTATACTAAAATATTTTCCTATCTCTAAATTCATAAAAATAATCTATATTTTCTTCTAGAAGCTTACAGTTTTAGTTCATTCTTAGTTTTTTCACTGTTACGGTGAGAGAATTTGTCTTTTGAAATTTTCGAAATTTTCTATATCCTCATTCTCTCTCTTCAGTTGAAAATGAAGCGATAGCCGTTGTGATTTTTGATTATTATTGCTTTTTTTTTTTTTTTTTTTTTT